>NC_087394.1:1131621-1269524 GCF_031307605.1 Tribolium castaneum | reverse complement strand
CGCCGACAGAAGCGGCCTTTTTTGCTTTCGCGACGGCTACGCTCTTCTTTTCGGCTGCGACTTTTTTCGCTTTTGGCGAAGATGGTTTCTTACCGGTTTTTGGTGCCGAAACGGCGGAACGTTTTCCAGTGTTTTTTTTAACTTTTGAAACTGCTGAGGATTTTTTCTTTCTTTCGCCAGTAGCAGCGGCTGCCGCGGCGGCAGCAGCTCTAGCAGCAGAAGCAGCAGCAGCAGCTCTGGCCTTTGCACCACCACCGGAGGCGGACGAGGAAGCAAGTTTAAACGATCCAGAAGCTCCCTTACCTTTCGTCTGAACCAAAGAACCAGAAGCGACGGCGCCTTTTAGATACTTCTTGATAAATGGTGCAACTTTCTCGGCATCTACCTTGTAATTGGCGGCGACGAATTTTTTTATAGCTTGAAGAGAAGAACCACCACGTTCCTTTAAACCCTTAATAGCGTTATTGACCATCTCGGAAGTGGGAGGATGAGAAGGTTTGGCTCTAGGATTTTTTGCTTTCTTCTCCTTTTTAGCATGATGATGAACTTGAGGTGAAGTCGTCGAAGCAGCAGCATTAGCCGATGCGGATTGATTTTCTACGTCTGCCATTTTTTTCTCGTATTCTCGTATTATTATTATGACAGCAGAATAGATATATACTTGATAGGTAGTATATAGTAGGTAAATATAAACCTAAACGAACCAACCAACACAATTCGAATACACGAGCGCTCAAACTAAAGATATTTTCGCGCCACGACTAAGTTTTTATTGCCTAGAAAATAAACCCGACCGCGGACTAAACAAACACCACGCTCGCCAACATTAAAATTATCGGGGCCTCACACTAGACAACTCTTTGATCATCCCCCGAAGAGATCAGTCGTGCCGCGTATTGTGTCTCTTCGAGTGAGGTTAGCGTGAAAATGGCCGGCCGCAGTTCGCGGCAAAGGCCGTTACAGTCAACGAAAGCATTGACCACTGTCACGGGGGTGGTTAATGCCAGGAAGCGACCCGTGAGTCTACAGAAAAAGACGTCGTCTTCGACATCACAACCTCAGCCAGCTCCAGGCGCTAAAACGGTTTTCAAGGGCAGGAAAACCGTTGTTGCCAGGGAACTGGATATCAACAGGCCACCTCCATCAAAGGACAAGAAGGCCCCAAAACCCTCCAAAACGGAGGGCGATCACCATACAGCGGACTCGGTGAGTGAGCATTCCGCTAGCCTAACCGACTCTGACCTTATGCGAAAGGTCATTGAATATATTGAAGGAAATTCCCGCGCGAAAAAAGTCGTTGGCTCTTCCCGCGCTCCAACCGTCTTAACCGCCGTAACCGACTCCGTAACGGAGTCGAGTATTTCTGGCGGTAGTCAAAGACCTAAGCCCCATCGGTCGGGGGTAAAGGTCATCAAAGCCCAGGTCCATAAATCGGCGTCTCAGTCGTCACTGACCA
Organism: Tribolium castaneum; assembly: GCF_031307605.1. Taxonomy (NCBI): domain Eukaryota; kingdom Metazoa; phylum Arthropoda; class Insecta; order Coleoptera; family Tenebrionidae; genus Tribolium; species Tribolium castaneum. Next base: position 1,268,068 of record NC_087394.1, on the reverse strand, counting down.
AGGCAAATCAGCCATCGGTAGCTCATCCACGCTATCAAATACACCATCTCCCCAGAGATTTTCAAACCTTGAAAAAACTCCACTGCACCCTCCGCTCGGTCGCGGTCAAACTCATCACCCTAAACATTTTCAAGAAGGATGAGAGCGCTATTTTCACGAGCGTACATCCCCTGACCCCGGACCATCAGAAAATGATCTTGGATGCTCTGGGTTCCCCAGGCGCCAAAATCACTCCTATCAATAAGCCCGCAAAGCCCCAGCCCCCGAAGCGGAAAAATCATCTACCGTCGTTCTCCTGCGTCCTGCGTCACGTCGACGAGGACATAAATGACACCGACATTCTGGAAGCCTGCTCCGAGCAGGGATACCATGTCACAAAGGTGTGGCGAATAATTTCTCGCAAAACAGGTAAATCGACCGACCTGTATCGCCTCCTTACTAGGGAACAGGAAACCCTAGATAAACTTCTGAAGAAAGGCCTCATCCTTTTCTCTAAACTCCACAGATGCGAACCCTCACAAGTTCCACCTGTAACCCAGGCCGTGTGCGCCAGGTGTCAAACAGTCGGACACAGTCAGGATAAATGCCCGTCCTCATCTATCAAGTGTCCCAAGTGTGGTGAAACACACAAACTCCATGAGTGCACGAGCGAACTCACCCGTTGCGTGAACTGCGAAGGAGAGCACTTAACGTTCTCCAAAAAATGCCCTGCTAGAAAAGCCCCTCTAGCAACAAATTCTCAAGCGACTTACGTCCAGATTGTGAAGAATTCGAGACCCGAAACGGCTGAGCCGGTCACGGTCGATCAGTTTATCCGAGCACTGTCCTTTGTGGTATTAAATCTTTTCCCGGACAAGCGAGACCAAGGAAGTATGCTTGTCAGTCGTGCATCACGAATCTTTTTGAAAAGAGAAGTTAAATACAATTTTTCTGGGGACATGCTTCATGTCTCAATTGACAAGTTGAGTACCCACAAAAATGGCGGTTAATTCCATCAAAATCGCCACGGCCAACTCCGGGGGGGTCACCCGGAAGAAGGCCGCAATAGAAAATTTCCTTTTCCGGGATAATATTGAAATTCTGGGTATCACCGAAGTTAAGGCCAAATCCTTTCCAAAATTCAGAGGCTTCAATGCCATCCACAGGAGATACCCAGCTCAACAGGGTCAACGCGAAACTCGAGGAGTAGCCATTCTAATCAAAAAAGGTTTTGCCTTCAGCGAACACCAACTCCCCAACAACTTACAACACTTGGATTGCATCGCGGTCGACACTTACATTGACTCCAACATCATTACATTCTTTACCTACTACAATTCCCCAAGACAGTGTCTAAGCAACGAATTAATGCAGTACGCCGCATCTCTCCCCAAAGCCATCATCCTAGGCGATTTTAATGCTAGACATACTGATTTTGGCGACACTTTAACCAATCGAAACGGCCACATTCTCATCGATGCAATCAGTAATTTGCCCCTGTACAGAATTCCCAACTCTTCCCCGACCCACATCAATCATTGGGAAGGATACTCTATCGTAGATCACATCCTCGTCACAGATTCCTTGTCCAACCGTGCTAGCGACTCTGCTAACATCGGAACAACAATTACGTCAGACCACCTTCCACTAGTATTTGATCTATCTGTATCCAAGCCAAGAACCCCAACTCCAGAGTACATCATCATTCGAGATTCCAAAAACACAGATTGGGAAAAGTTCCGTATCATCCTGGAAAAGGAAATTGTACCTCTTGACCCAACCACCACCCCCGAGGAGATCGAGCGCCAGGTCTTCTACATATCAGAACTAATACAAGACGCATATCTTCAATGCACTCCCGAAAAACAAATTCCATTGCACAAAACCCCGCTCCCCCCTGAAATTGTCGACAAAATTCGGCTGAAACGACAAGTTTACAGAGAATACATTAACACCCGCGATCCGGACATTAAGACACAATGGAACCGACTTAATGCCACAATTCGACGCGACATTAATCGTCATCGAGAGAAACTTTGGAGAGAAACATGTTCAGGACTCAACTACCGCGACGGGAAACGCTTTTGGAACAAATTAAAAATCTTAACGGGACAAAAATCAAACCCACGACACTTTTTGAAAGTTAACAATCAATTCATCACAACTGACACGGACAAAGCAAACGCTTACGCAAAACACTTAGAGAAAATTTTCCAAATTCCTGAAGATCCGTTGTTCAATGACTCTCATAAAAAACGGGTCGAGACATTCCACTCGCAGTTCATTCACCGCACCCAAGCACGCACCTGCTACATAACACAAGCCGACCGCCACAAGGACACACAAACAGATGACGTCAGCACCGTACTCGAACCCATTCAATTAGAGGAAATCGCGACAAAAATACACTTACTAAAAAACAACAAAGCACCCGGAAATGATAACATTAAAAACATTACACTCAAACACCTTCCACACTCTGTCTTGCAGGCAATTGTTCAAATTTTCAACAATTGTCTTTCTACGTCTTACTTTCCTTGTCTCTGGAAATCTGGAATCGCAATTATGATCCAAAAACCCGGAAAACCCCCAGACGACCCAAACTCTTATAGGCCAGTCACACTTCTGAGTGGAATTGGAAAACTTTTTGAGAGAATAATCACCGAAAGACTTCGTAATTTCTGCGAAGGCAACTCGCTCTTCCCCCCCACGCAGTTTGGATTCCGTGCACAAAGGTCAACGTGCGACCCACTTACGGCGCTGCAAACAGATGTTGCGCGGCACTTGAACCTAGGTCAGTGTGTCTTGGGAGTCTTTCTCGACATCGAAAAAGCTTTCGATAAAGTTTGGCACGCTGGATTGATTTACAAATTAAAACAATTACACTTTAGCGACCAATTAACACAACTAATACACTCGTTTTTATCGCACAGAACACTAAAAGTTCGAGAAGGAAATGAACTATCTAACCCAATCAGTATAAACGCCGGGGTTCCCCAAGGTTCTGTTCTGTCCCCTCTTCTCTACCTAATCTACTGTCATGATATACCAATCAAATCTCAAATTGCTACAAAAACCATTCTCTTTGCTGATGACACGGCCCTGTGGACAGGACAGAAAACATCTTTCAAGGCCACTCAAGTCCTTCAAGAGTGCCTGGATGAATTCCAAAAGTGGGCTTCCAAATGGAGGATAAAACCTAACCCAACCAAGTCTTCGGCCATTCTCTTCCGAAACGGACACCAATGCCAGTCGTGGAAATTTCAAACCCGGAACATCCACCTTTCTCTTTGGAATATCCAAATTCCCCTAAGCAACGAGGTCCGATATCTAGGTATCTCATTCCATAAATATGGAAACTTTTCTTCTGACTTGAATGCTACCCTTCGAACGGTGAGGCAAAGAGCGGGAATTATTTCTAGGTTACGGGGAGGGTTGCAAGGCTGTTCTTCCGAAACCTTGCACCACACATATAAAACATTCATACGGCCGGTCATCGAATTCCGTGCTGTACTCTATGTGTCCCTCAACTCTCCTGAAATCGAAAGACTCATCTCTTGCGAAAGGAAGATCTTGCGTAAAATCTTCGACTTATATTTCAAATTCCCGTCCGAACGACTGTATGAACACATTGGCGCACACTCGATCAATGAGCGTTTAAAAAAGCTCCAGTCGTCTTACGTACTTCGTACGCTCCGGTCCCAAAATGAAATAGCAAAGCAAACGCTCCGTACATCTTGGACTGACCCCCACAATAAAAACCTCTCCACTTCTCAAACCTTTCCAAGCAAACCCAAAATGAAAAAAGTCCACCTTCCGAGCGCTTTGCTAGAAATAACAGCCCGTGAAAACGAGCTGTCGGCCAGTCTGGAAAACATCATCGAAGAAACACCACTTTCCATTAGAGTCAAATAATCCAAACATCTCTAATCTCTAATCCCCTTTTCAAACCAGACTGACCATTTAACTCAAACGGAGCCGGGAAACTATCGACTTACGACTTTACACTGCTCTTAACAAACAATGACATAACACCATACACAAAACAGATACTGCTTTCCTGTTGACTGTTCTAGGAAAAGGCCGTGAAGAGGCCCAACGCGGAATCCCTCTATGAAGGATTCGCGGCCTCTTCACCTCCCCAACTCCACAAACAAATTACACCATCACGCTGGAACAGAGGAGCCGGAAGTAACAACTGAACGGGGGCCCAAAGTCAACAAAGACCAGCAAGATAAGAACATAGAACCTAAAACCCACGCAAACACGTCGCTCTACTCTCATCTTTAAACAATCTATGTACAACTACGAATCTTCTTTACTTTCCGGTCCCGGTGGAGGTTTTTCTGCAGTTTCCCTCTACCCTACGCGAATGCGGGGACTTTGTCCGAAGTCGGCTGCAGACGCAAAAACTTTCTCTTTGCACAATTTCCTACAACTTCAAGTTCACTCTATTTGGCAATCAAGCAATTCCAACTTTATCTCAAGCTCAACTAGATTTTCGCTCTTCACACTCACCCCCCCTCACCCAGACTCAACAGATGACAACAACACTTAGATCAAGGCTGAAGAGGCATGACGCCTAGAACGGCCTTGGGGAACTGCAACGTCGCAACATGAAGCCGAACACCTGGCCTAACTGTGTGGACATTGTATTGTATTATATCACAGCATAATTGCACTTGTATGTTTCCCAATAAACGTTTTTCACTTCACTTCACTTCACTTCACACTAGACTTTGGCGTGATGACATCGTTCCTTTTTGACGATCGTCAATGTTTTCGAGCCGACGACAAAACCAATTTTGAAAAAAAGATTTTTCCTATATATTCTGAAATTTATATCAACGAAACGACTATTCTCAGGACCTAGTGACGTCCTTACAGACGCTCGCCGTACCGACGACTTATTCGCGGTTAAAGAGAACATCAAACTGCGACGTCGTCGACAGATACTTACTGGGTAAACGTGAAAAGTTGGTCTTTGGTCTGTCGAAAGTCTAATCTATCCTCTACCGAATGCCAATAAGAATTTTTTTAAATACTTTTGTTTTTGTGCGGAAAAATTCTTTCAAAACAGTCGATGCACGAAACGAAACCAACTACGAAACCGGAACTTTTTGGAAGATGACGGGCCCCAGGAGTCATTAGGGTACATTGAATGCAAACATTAAAAAAAAAATAGTTGTTTATGTTTTCTAAAAGTTTTTTCTATACTTTGGTCTTGATAAAAACAACGAAATCTCAAAAAACATTCGAAGATGCAAACGTTTGATGTAAACTGTTGTATGATAGAAAATGTCACAATAAAAACGTTTATTTTATTAATATTTGTTGTTTTAGTATACTTATAACTTTACCGATGTTTCATTATTGTACAATACTCTATTTTATAAATAAAATGCATTTCTAAATAGAAACAAATTTGATTCGTTTCGTTGCAATGCGTTGTCATCTATACGTTCTAACTATTAGCAACATTCACTGAAAACTATTTTTAAACTTATCAATTTTGTATTTCAATTTCAATTTCAATAGTTAGTTCTATCCACCTACGTAATACAAATTCTGTCACTTTACACAAACACAAAAATGTGTTATAGTGAAGAATATGTAGGTAGTTAGTTACCAACCTATACACGTTAAAATATACTTTGGTTTTATTTGTTTGCATCTTACTGTTTTGTTTTTCTTTACCTAAAGTAAAAACCAAAATTCAACTTGGAACCAAAATTATTATAGAAAAGAACAACAACAACAACAACAACAACAACAACAACAACAACAACAACAACAACAACAGATGACAATGTAGTTTACTTCTTTCGTTTATATGAGATGCTTTTTTTCAAGTGACACTTCACAAATTGTAAATTCTACTAAAACAGATATACCTAATGTCTGTTTGTCTCTTTCTCTCTCTCTCTTGCACTCAGTAATAAATTGGTACTTTTTAATAAATTAATAATACCTAGATAATAGGAAACTCTTTCCTTCGATGTCGACAATGGCGCGCGCGTATAAAATAAAAATAATTATAACTTGGAAGATAATTTAAAAATTATCACTAAAATATTTTTATTTATTTGCCTACGCAATTAGATAGAAATTTGGTAGAAATCTATTTTTACTAATTTGGATGATTTTTGATATATGAACCGAATATTTGATTGCATGTTTCAACAATAACTAAGATTAAATTCTCGAAACGTTTTACGTGGCGTATCATAATCTATTTTGCATTTAGATTAAAAAAAAGTATGTAATGTTTTGGTTAAGCACAAACGTGTTTCTAACTGTTTTTTTTTGTGATTTGAAGTAAAAAAAGTCATATACAAAATGAAAATTTTAAATATGATAGAAAGACAGATTGATAGATTAAGTAGTTTAAGTTTACTAGATATAGATAGTTTAAGTTTAATCTGGTTTTTTTTAATTCTTAAGCACACAACGTCAAAGAAGTTAATTAAAATGTTGCCAAATGTTTATAAATATTAGATCATTTGTCTGCTGATCTACTTAATTCATAAACCGAGTAAGTATTGTAGACTTTATTGAATCAATAAAAAATTTACAACTTTTGATGAAACAAATATGTTTTTTATAAAAAATATTTATAGTGTTAATTTGAAGATATTTAAAAAAATAATATTTGTTACAAATTTTTATTTTATTAACAAAAATTGAAATAGTCATTACAGAACGCCACCGAGTTACTTTAAAATTGAAGAGGATAATTAATAAATAAGTTTATTAAAAAATCGAGAAATATTTGTTTGAATAAGATAGATTTATACAAATTCATTATTGTTTTAAAAATTAGTAAACATGGTTTTCTTTATCTGTAGATATTATAGCTAATAAAGATGCGTAAATTTTCTAGATCAGGCAACTAACATTTTAAGCATTGTCATAAAATTGTCATTTTTTGACTATTTTTCATTTGGAAGTATATTAAGTATTTAATATAAATACTTTTTTTTGTTTTAATCAGTTATTATTAATTCTATTACATTTATTTTTTTGTTTTGTTTTTACTTTCCAATATTAAAGCTTCTGTACTAATAATATTAGCTTTGTTTGCGTAGGATATTTAGGACTAATCCTAAATTAGTCCAAGACTCATTTAAAGCGCATGTGCGGTTCTGAACCAGCTATGGATTATCGTTTACCACAAACAATAATATACCGTTGTCAAGTATGCAGTAAATGTTTAAAAATCGGAAAACCGCAAAAAATTATCACACATTTATAAAAGAGAAACATTGGTACAAAAAAGTGTAAAATGTAAAAAACTACTCATTTTCACATTCACAAAAGTTATTTTACAAATAATTTCGATTTAGTAATATATTAAATAAATCTCAATAATAAAATAGACAGTAAAGCACCAAAACACGAGAGTAACAAAGACAAAACCGCTTTCGTCAACTGCGCAAGTCTAGAACTAAAAATCTTTGATCGAATGAACATGAAGATCGTTTGGACTGGTTCTGAACTGATCCGGTATCTAGGTTATATTCTCGACCGTGAACGACGGCCTGTAACTAAAAGTTCAGGTTTTTTTCTCATATGTACTGTGCATGCAATTAATGCCAGAACAAGCTCATCGATCGCTATCGTGAACAAAGCTTTTGATTCCCTATCTGTATACCTATGACTAAACGTAATTATCATAGTAAGATATTATTTTATTTATCTGTTTAAGGTTTGAGTATAATTGTACAAGTACAAGTATAGAGTTAAGAAGATAAAGTCAGGTTAGGTCAGGTCAGATCAGGTCGGGTCGGGTCGGGTCAAGTCGGGTCGGGTCGGGTCGGGTCGGGTCGGGTCGGGTCGGGTCGGGTCGGGTCGGGTCGGGTCGGGTCGGGTCGGGTCGAGTCGAGTCGAGTCGAGTCGGGTCGGGTCGGGTATTAGAGAGGGGTATTGAAAATGAAGAAATATAAGCAAAAACTTATAAGTGTGCAGAGGAAACTCCTTCGGCCCACATCTTGACTACGCACTCGCGAAGGGTAAGATAGCCACGGGAATGCTGAGATCTCTCGTATGTCGGCGGAGCGCGTTGTCAATTGACAACAAGCTCTTGTTGTACAAATCAGTGATCCGACCTACCATGACTTATGCTTCTGTGGCTTGGGCGTTCGCGCCCTGTAAGACTCGGATGCATAAGTTACAAACTTTCCAAAACAAATTTCTCCGTCAAGCATTCAACGCCCCGTGGTTTGTTCGCAACAACCAATTGCACCGAGAGGCGAAGATGCCGACGATGGAGGAATTCTTCCGTGAGACCGCCGAGCGAGCCTTTTCGAAGGCGGAAGCCCACCCGAACCCCCTGGTGCGAGAGGCCGTTGACTACGACGAAAACGGTCCGTCCAGATGCAAGAGGCCAAGGATGGCTCTCTTGTGATCGAAAAATGCCTTCTCACTCAGATCTTCCGAATCTGGTAAGCATCAAATGTCATTGCCACATTTATCTGTCGCAGCTCTTTTCAGATTCCATCAAATGGATCACTTCGGGGGAATCCCCGGAGCGCCCTCTTCTTTTCTTCTGGCGCCATGCAAACCGGCATGGCTACCCAGCGTGCGTTCAGGTATGAAGGACCAATGGTTCCGATCCCTAAGGTGACGCGAGGGGTTTTAGTGGGTATTGTCGGCTTGCACATTTACCGACCGAGTCCCACATAACCAGACCTAGTCTGGTATGCGTAAAAGCATTTCCCCTCAGATAATAGCAGAGGTCGCTTCTGGCTTCTATCGCCTTTCAAATTAAAGACAGTAGGAAGGTACTTGATAGAACAGGCAACAAGCATAAAGTGATAGAGCAATCTATCACGGCATGGCAAGCCAGATGGGACAACAGTTCCAAAAGAAAATGGACGCATCGCATCGTCTTATCTCGAACATAAGTCGGTAGATGGAAAGGAGAAAACCTGTGAGACAGGTAAATTACTACCTAATACAGTTTTTAATAGGACATAAGGCTTTTCTGTCATATCTACACCGTATGCATCGAGCAGATGATGACCGCTGTGTATACTGCAACGAGGAAGATACAGCCGAACATGTGTTTTTCGAAAACATGTGTTTTATCAACGCGATGCCATTCGATAGAAGTGGGAATTACAAATAAGTAATAAACTTATACATGATAATCTAGTTGAAAAAATGCTCGAGAACAATGAGCATTGGAGAACAGTACAGAAATTTACAGAGGAGATTTATAAAACTAAGAAAATGGGGGAAGAAGGAAGAAATCAATGTTCGAAAAGCTCTGATTCTTCGTAAACGAAAAGACGTAGAAAAATGCCCGCTGAGGGACCTAGATCATCTGCCGTAGGAGGCGGCCAGAAGATGTCTTGGGAACCAGCGTGCACGATCTAAGAACGGAGGCGCTAATTCCTGGAGAAAAAGAATAAGCTTTCACTCCTGACGGTATGGTCAGGTCAGGTCAGGTCAAGTGGCTGAGATGGGTGGCTTAGATTCTATACATTAGATATACCTTTTTCATTGCCTAGTATGGTTGAAAGTGTATTTTGGACATTTAAAAAAACCATACAAATCTTAAGAATGCATCAAGTTCAAGAAAATCTAAGAATGCTTCTCCTGTAGAAATGTCATAAAAAGATATTGGAAGATTAGAAATAATAGTTGTCTGAGATAGTTCAAGCATTAATAATTTTAAAATAGCAAACACATTATATCTTTGATCAAGTTTTGGGTATGGGAAAAAATTGACAAAAACACATTTTCTGAGCACAGAAGCTCGCCGGAAAAACGAAAACTGAACAATGTAAGGAGCTGTTTTAGCGCAATTCTTTAGATTTTATACGACAATTTAAAAAAAGTAAATTTTAGTCTATTTTCCAATTTAAGAAAAAAATACACTGGAAAAAATATAACGAAAATTTTCAAGATATCACAGCTCTAAAAAACTTGGTTTAAAAAGTTACCAGAATTGACCCACATGGATGGGATTCCAAACCCCGATTAACCAAGTGTATGTAATAAAAAGGTAGTTATAGTAAAAAGTAATCAAAAAATTGTTTTGCTAAATTATTGTTTTCTATGTGAGGCCATAAATTAATCATTCCACTCTTGTATATAGTTTTATAAATCGAATTTATAACAAACATTTAGGGTAGATATCTACTATAAAAGATTTGTTTATTATAATAAATTGTTAGTTAATTTCTTTGAGGAAAGTACTATTGATCTATTTATTTTTTATAATTATTAATAATAACTATTAGTGTACCTATTAATAGCGCAAAGTTGTACCTTTGTCGATTGAAGCATTTTCTCAAAATCGACAATATAAATTTGCGCTCGCAACACACATACACAAAACTTTTTCTGAATCTCCAAGTATTAACAATATACCATAATATTCAGAACAAAACCATGTAACAATTTATTAAAATTGGCAATTATTTATTTTCTGTTTACTCGTTGTTACTAGTAACTATAGCTAGTTACAAAAATCACTGGACATTTGATTTCAAAAAAAAAAAATAATAATAATAATAAAAAATAAACAAAATGGGAGAACAAGCGTTTTTTTCAGTTATGTCGCTTTAAAGCGACAAAGTGACAGTTTTGGAGAAACGTCAACCTTACGTTGCTAATATAGACATTATAATATGTAATAATTATAAATGACAGCACAACAACTTATACTTATTTTAAGAAATCCGCGTCTTAATTATGCACCCAAATATAATACTAAATATTAAACTAAAAAGGATGTACAAACGAGAGAATGTTATAAATATTTTTTAAATTTCTAATTTAAGAGTTCGTCGCTGCTCCTTTCAGATTCCATCAAATGGATAACTTCGGGGGAAAACCCGGAGCGCCGTCTTCTTTTTTTTCTAAGGCAACACGGCATGGCATGGCTGCCCAGGGTGCGTTCAGGAATGAAGAACCAATGGTTCCGATTCCTCAGGTGAAATTGAATTCGTATCAGAATATGTAGTATTGTTTGTAATGTAATAACTAAAAAAAATGAAATTAAGACATATAGAAGAAACACTAAAGAGAGTTAAGAATTTGATTAATCCGAGATGTTACTTTCCTGCTATTTCTTGATTTCTTTTGCGTCGCACTTTTACCGATGTAATTTGTTTTTGCTGTTTCATTTTAAATTTAATTTAAAAAGAGCTTCGATTGATAAAAAAAAATCTAGATTTGAGTGGTCGGTCATTAGATTTATTTTTTACTTAATGAAACAAATTTTATTTACTTTTAAATGTTAATTGTGGTTCTGAAAAGAACCGATTTCATTTTTTTCTTCTTTTTAAACGATGAAAGAAAAAACTTCTCTATTTTGAACTTGTGTATTTGGTGACGGCTTTGGTACCTTCAGAGACTGCGTGCTTTGCCAATTCACCAGGCAACAAGAGACGAACCGCTGTTTGAATTTCCCGGCTCGTAATCGTCGAACGCTTGTTGTAATGCGCAAGACGAGAAGCTTCAGCGGCGATCCGTTCAAAGATATCATTAACGAAACTGTTCATGATGCTCATCGCCTTGCTCGAAATACCGGTATCGGGGTGTACTTGCTTCAATACCTTATAAATATAGATTGCATAGCTTTCCTTCCTCCTGCGCTTCTTTTTCTTGTCGCTCTTCGAAATATTCTTTTGAGCTTTTCCAGCCTTTTTCGCTGCTTTACCGCTTGTCTTTGGTGGCATATTTTTTAATATTTCTAATCTTAATAAAGAAAAAAAAAACACGACACAAACGAACTGTAATACGCACAACGAACACAAAATATACCTGTCAACTTGAAAGTTCAAGCTAAAATCATGGTGCACTATTCAATTCAATTCAAAATACGTTTATTCAAAATAAATTACATTTCAAAAGGGATTTTGATAAAATATATACAAGATATTTACAACTTAATCTACGAGTCCGGACTGTTTTAGGCTTTTGGCCTCTTCAGTCAAGGAAATGGATGAATGTTGTGTGGGAGTGTGTGTGTCGTCGGGTGGTGAGTGAAAGAGTGAGAAGTTTGGGGCTCGTAGGAAGCTGTGGATGTGGATGTCGTCGTGGGTGTCTTGTCGGTGTCGTCAGTGGCGTCTCATTGTGAGGGGCGTCTCTTCAACGAGAAGTTGAAGATTGTCGGGCAGGTCGGGGTACAGCGCTGAGAGAAGCGCCGTGGGTGGATGGGGCAGTTTTCTTCTGGGGATCCGGGGGACTCGGTTGCGAAGAGTGTTGTCGCGTGTGAGAAACTTATGTGAAGTGTTGAGTGTGTTTTGGGCAATTGTGTTGTTGTTGTTGAGTGTGCGTTTGATGTAGTTTTGTTGGAGTTTGTGAAGACGGTCTGTGATGGGGGTGGTGTTTGTGTCCTGGTGGAGGGAATTGCTGGCGTGGAAGCGGTCGAGGCGGTGAATTCGGCGAAGGATTTGTCGTTCGCATGTGGCAATGCGATGTGTCTTGGTGTGTGGGAGAGATGCGTAGATGGGGGCTCGGTACTCGATGACGGGTCGGATGAATGTGTTGTAGGTGTGGAGAAGAGTGCGGGAATGGCACCCTTGGAAGTTTCCCATGAGATGGCGGAGGAGGTTGGATCGGTTGCGGACTTTCTTGAGCGTGTTCTGGAGGTCGGTGTCGAGTGAGCATGTGTGTGTGTAGGTGATTCCTAGGTACCTTGTGGATGGCACAAGGTCGATGGGTGTGTTGTCGAGTGTGATGGTGATGTCGCGTGGGTCGAATTTCTTGTTTCGTGTGAGGTTGGGGTGTTTGAAGAGGATGGCGGTGGATTTTGTGGGGTTGATCTTCACTCTCCACTTGCGAGTCCATGTGGAGATCTGGTTGAGGAGGGGCTGCAGGGTCCTGGAGGCTGAGGCGGCGGTGGTCCGGGATGTCCAGAGGGCGGTGTCGTCGGCGAAGAAGCGGGTTTTGGTCTGGTGAAGATCTGAAACAGGAAAATCAGAACTGTAAAAAATGTAAAGAATGGGCGACAGAACGGAGCCTTGAGGGACCCCGGAGAGAAGGGGGACGGGATAAGAAAAGGAATTTTGGACTTTGACTTTGCAGGAGCGGTTTGAGAGAAAAGAGTCGATTAATTTGATGAAGTTGAGGTTGATGTTGTGGGAAAGAAATTTTTGGATGAGACCATCGTGCCAAACACGGTCAAATGCACGTTCGACGTCCAAGAAGACGGCTAGTGTGCACTGGCCGAGATTGGCACTCCGGGTTGAGTCGGTGAAGAGTTCGAAAGTGGGGTCGGAAGTGGAGCGATGGGGGCGAAAACCGAATTGTTCAGGGGGCAGTAGGTTGTTTTCTTCGAGAGTGTGTCGGAGACGAGAGGCAAGAATTGTTTCGAAGATTTTTCCCAGAATGTTGAGGAGAGAGATGGGACGATAAGAAAGTGGGTTGTTGGGGTCTTTGTTGGGCTTGGGAATCATGATGGTGGTGGCTTCTTTCCATGGGGTTGGAAAGTGACCGGAATTGAAGCAAGAATTGTAAATTGTGGTGATGGATGTGATGGCTGTGTCAGGGAGATGTTTGAGAAGAATGGGTTTGATCTGGTCTGGTCCTGGGGCTTTCGAGTTCTTCAGCCGGATAATGAGGGCTTTGATCTCGTCGTCGGTGGTTGGAGCGGTCAAGTCCGGGTTGTCGGGTGGAAAGTCTGGGTCGGGGTCTGGGTCGAGGTCAGCGTCGTAGTCAAGTCGGGGGAGGTTTTGCCTGAAACGGAGAGTGTTGTTAGTGACTGTGTTAAAAAAGTGTTGGTTGAAATGTGGGTCATTGGGGACTTGGTGGATGTTTTGGAGGGTAGCAGCAAAACAATTTGCTTTGTCTTGTGGGGTGTTAAAAATGGTGTTGTTGACTGACAAATGGTGGATGGGGTGAGATTTTCGGCCTGTGAGTGAATTGAATTTGTCCCAAAACTTTTTACCGTCTCGGTAATCGAGGGAGCTACAACTGTTTGACCAGTGGGCAAGACGAAATTGGTTGATGTCACGTCTTATTTGTGCATTGAGACGGTTAAAGACAGTTTTGAGGACTGGAGATCTGGTTTGCACGAATTCGCGATAAATTCGGCGTTTGACTCGGATGAGGGCAAGGATTTGAGGGGGCAATGGTTTGCGATTTGTTGGAATGTGTTTGATGGGTACAAAAAGTGTTTGAGCTTGTTTGATGAGTTGTGTTAGTTGTGTTACTTGTGTGTCAATGGTGTTGGGGTCAAGTGTGTCGTCAATGTGTGGGAGGTTGTTTGTGATGTAATTTTGAAAGTCGGTCCAGTTTGTGTTGTTGAAATCGAAAATGGGGATGTGCGTGGGTCGCGGTTGGGGGCCTTGAAGTGTGAAGTTTGAGACAAGAGGGAGATGATCGGAGGTGACTGTGGTGCCAATGAAAGAGTCTGTGTTTGTGATGTGTGTGAGATTATCGGTCACAATGATGTGGTCTACGATCGATGTGCCAACGTGATTGATGAGTGTGGGAAATTGATTTCGAAGACGACAAAGAGGAAGAGTGTTGAGAGAGCGTGTGAGGTGTCTGCCGTTTGTGTTTGAAATTGTGTCACCAAAATCGGTGTGTCGAGCGTTGAAGTCTCCGAGAATGACTGCGTGTCTGAATGTGGAAGTGTAATCGAGGAGTTGGGTACTGACGGTTTCGAGAGGAGGATTGTAATAACAAATAAACAGAATGTTTAAATTGTTAATGTGAATGGTGGCTGCAACGGCTTGAAGGTGGTCAAGATGAGGGGGTAAGATGTGTTGAGATGAAGCGAGTGAAGTTGAGACAAGAAGTGTGACGCCGTGTTTGGCTCGGGTTGTGGGGCTGGGTTTGTTGTAGGAGTGGAAGCCTGTGATGTTTACGGGTCGTTTGGATTGTGTCTCTGTGATTGCTGCGATGTGAATTTGGTCGATGTGTAGAAAATGTCTCAAGGAGGCAAATTTACGAGAAATCCCTCCCGTATTGACTGTGGCGAAATTCAGAGAAGCCATTTTTGAAACGGGGGCCAGAAGGATTCACCGAAATGGTGGATTTATCCAAAAGTGAAGTGAATTTTGTTTGATGAGTGTGAGATTTTTAGATCGCGTCGGAGACAAGCGCGAGCGGAATGTTCGAGAACAGATTGGATTTTCTGTTTCTCGAACGGAAAAAGGTCAAAAAGGGTTTTTGTGATGAAGCGTAGGAATTGACGGGCAGAAACGAAGGGTTCGCGCTCGTCGGAGTCGTCGTCAGAATTTTCGGGATCGAATTCCTTGTCAACGATTTTGATGGGAACGACGGGGGTTTCTGGGGTCATTTGGGAGGGTTTGATAAATTGGGGGCAATCTCGGGACCAAGCGGGGTGATTCCCCTGGCATTTGGGGCATTTGGGGTTTGAAACTGCGGAAGGGCACGGTTTTGACCGATGATTGTCGGGGCAAGTGGGGCAGATGGGCTTGTTGGGGCATTGGGAAAAGGAATGGCCAAATGTGAAGCACTTGGCGCACTGGAGAGGGGCTGGTTTTGGGGGGTGCGACGGCTCGCAGGGGTGAACGTGGCCGAAAAGTGAAAGGCCATTTGACAGGAGTGTGTCGATCGCCGTTTTGTCCGGTGTCACGATACGCATGAGAGGAGTTGGTTTGTTGGTTTTGGCGGAAATGATGCGCCAAACTTTTTGAATGTGGAAATTATTCAGGGCTGAAATGACGTCTTGGGGTTCGATGTCAGAGCTGACGTCTCTGACAACGATGGAAAAAGTGATGGGTTTGGGTTCGATTTGGGGTAGGAGGCGTGTGGGGTTTAAGAGTTTGAACTGGATTTTCGAGCCAGGGAAGCCAGCTTGAAGCGTTGAAATTTGGTTAGGGGTAAGTTGCCTGGAAAGAACAAGAAGAGCGGATTTGTTGTAATTGACTTTTAGAGAGTCAATTTGGTGGAGGCCGAGTGAAATGAGGTGAGAGTAAAAGCTTTTTTGAGTGGCGAGTGGGGCAGGGATGTTTTGGATTGAGTAGCGAAATGAGAGTTTTTTTGAAGTGGTAGTTGAAGACGATTTTTCTGAAGTGGTAGACGAAAAGGATGCTGATGTTTCGGAGTTTGATGGTGAGGGTGTGCGTGAACGTTGTTGGGTGTGTTTTGTGGATTTTAATGTAGTGGCGTGAGTTTGTGGGGGTGGCAAAATTTTTTTGTCCATAAGGGACGGAATGGGTTTGTTTTGGGGAAGCGTTTTTGGAGAGTTTGCAGAAGACGGAAGTGAAGTGGGTAGGTTGAGGGGTTTTTTTGGTGAGTGTTTCACCGGGCCCTTGGAGCGGAGCCGACGCTCGTTCTCCATGGTGGAAACTTTTGCAATTTATCACTTTGGATTTCACTGTCACTTCACTTAGCAAACAATCGAGTGGCTGAGCGATCAGAGTCAGCGCAGAGACTCGATGTGTTCACCTCGAGAACGCGAAAGGAACTGAAGGAACTGGTGCACTACTTGTTAAAAATGTTTTATATACGAATTTACTCCGAATCAAGACCCCACCTTTTAGTATAATCATCCAGTCAGAAATACGACTTCTCTATAAGTAACCGTATAAATACGAAGCCAGAAACGCAACTTTAGTCATTCGCAGTCGCAGTAGTAGCATACAAGTTATACGCGCAGCATATTCTTATAGTTTATTTTGACTTTTCCATAAACTACGAAAACCACCATCATATCAACATGTCTGGACGTGGAAAAGGAGGAAAGGTAAAAGGAAAAGCCAAGTCTCGTTCGAGCAGGGCCGGTCTTCAGTTTCCTGTTGGAAGAATACATCGTTTACTTCGTAAAGGTAATTACGCCGAACGAGTCGGTGCCGGTGCTCCAGTTTATTTGGCGGCTGTGATGGAATATCTTGCCGCTGAAGTTCTTGAATTGGCTGGAAATGCTGCTCGTGACAACAAAAAAACTCGTATTATTCCACGTCATCTTCAATTGGCCATCAGAAATGACGAAGAATTAAACAAGCTCCTTTCCGGTGTGACAATCGCTCAAGGTGGTGTTTTACCCAACATCCAGGCGGTCCTTTTGCCGAAAAAAACCGAAAAGAAACCATAAACAGCTAACTGTTGTCTCTCTAGTTGCTGTGAGAAGCAGCAAGCTACAAAAAAATAATAATATCGGCCCTTCTCAGGGCCATCATTTTTTTAACAAATAAAAAAAAGAATCACAAACTTTTTTTAAAGAGTAAATAAACATACCTACTTAAAGTTACATAAAACTTGGCAAAAATTTATTGCACGATTTAAAAAAAAAAGAGCACTCAAGATGTTTTATTTTCTTAATAGTTTAAAAGCAGGTAAATTTTTATTGCCTCTCCTAGACGGCGAGCTACACGCCGCGCCGGTGGGGGGCTAGCTAATCCATGTATATCGGTTAGGCTTTGATGTTTTCTTTCTTTAGTGGTAATTATTATTTATCTCTGAAAAGTCAAAATTCATCCCTTTAAGGAAAAGCATACGATTGATTAAACAACAAAGTCATAAAAACCACACAACTTTATTTGTTACATTTCCTAGAAATATAAAAACAGTTTGGAAATCAAACATTTATTATACTGGTGGTTTAACTGAGAGCCTTGTGATACGTACTTTTTTCATTTGTTTAGAAATATTTTTGTGGTTCTGAAAAGAACCGTTTTTTTTCGTCGAAAATTAAAATGCGATGAATAGTAGAGAGTAGATTGATGTAACTAACGATGAGGAAGAAACATAAAAACCAAACAATGCTGGTATACCGGTATTGTCGTCGCCTCGTAGTCTCATAGATAAAACATAGGTTATAAAAAAAACTTAACCGCCAAAACCGTAAAGTGTACGCCCTTGACGCTTCAAAGCGTAAACGACATCCATGGCGGTGACGGTTTTACGTTTTGCGTGTTCGGTGTAGGTGACGGCATCACGAATGACGTTTTCGAGGAATACCTTCAGGACACCTCTGGTTTCTTCGTAAATGAGACCGGAGATACGTTTCACTCCTCCACGACGTGCCAATCTTCTGATCGCGGGCTTCGTGATGCCCTGGATGTTATCACGTAAAACTTTACGATGACGTTTTGCTCCACCTTTTCCCAATCCCTTTCCACCTTTGCCACGACCGGTCATTTTGAATGATTATTGATTCAAATTAAGCTTTGTTTCACAAAAGAAAACGACACAGATTTGACTGCTTCGTCGAAAACAACTACCTGCTCGCCAGATTAGTCAACTCATTTTATAGTTTAGTTTCGCTCCGCCTCTTAAGTTACTTTTTTGACCAATCAGATAACGCATAGTGTCACCCTAGTTAATAAAATACGGCGAAAAATTTTGTTGCAGGGTCATATGAACCGTCGCCGTTGTTAGTGACGTACGTAGGTGTTTATGTGTGTGTATGTGTAGTTGAGGGATAAAGAAGTAGTCAAAAAAATGGCCCGTACCAAACAAACTGCTCGTAAATCGACCGGTGGAAAAGCTCCACGAAAACAGCTTGCCACTAAGGCAGCAAGAAAAAGCGCACCCGCCACTGGAGGAGTGAAAAAACCTCATCGCTACAGGCCCGGTACAGTGGCACTGCGTGAAATTCGTCGTTATCAGAAAAGCACCGAACTGTTGATTCGTAAATTGCCCTTCCAACGCTTGGTCAGGGAAATAGCCCAGGATTTCAAGACCGATCTTCGTTTCCAAAGTTCTGCCGTTATGGCACTCCAAGAAGCGAGTGAAGCGTATCTTGTCGGACTTTTTGAAGATACAAATTTATGTGCCATCCATGCAAAACGCGTCACCATCATGCCTAAAGACATCCAACTGGCAAGACGTATTCGAGGAGAACGAGCTTAAAATGAAAAAATAAACAAAAAAAAAAACGGTTCTTTTCAGAACCACAAAATTGTTTACAAATGAAAATGTTTCGCAATATTGACAGTAATTAAAGTAATAGTACGCGGATCATAATGAATTTTAAACTCTGTCAAACAATAAAAACAATGATGCTTTTATTTATGATTGTTCGCTCTGGTTAAGGGTAGGTAAACAAATCGTTTTAATTGATCGGTACTTCAAGAACGGCGGCGGCATCAAAAGAATTTAATTTATTTAAGTAGGTACCATAAAAATGAGTAAAGTTAAATATCGAATAAAGTCATAAAAGTGGTTAGGTAGGTGAGGAGGGATAATGCGTTTTTAGCGCCGACACCCTACAGACATTATCGTTTGTTTGTTTGTATAAATTAATAATTATATTTCGATTTAGGTATATGCAGATAGGTGTGAAAACTTTTTTTTATTTGTATAGAAATTAATTTGTGGCCCTGAAAAGGGCCATTTATGTATGCCCTCGACGGCCTTAAACAGTCGATAATCCAGGACGTCACCACCATCATCATCATCATCATTATCATCATCATCGGTTCGTAGTCGACGACGACGAAGACGACGACAAATGAGATTATTGCCATAGCTCACTTCTTTCTTTTAGGAGAAGCAGGAGATTTCTTCGCTTTAGCAGATATAGCCTTGGCGCTTTTTGGTTTCGGTGCCTTAGGTTTCTTCGTTGGACCGGCCTTATTTGATTTCTTTGCTTTCGAAGGTGATTTCGGCTTTGATGAAGCTGTTGCCGCAACAGCTCTACCTGTAGAGGAAGCAGCGGTTGTTTTCTTCTCAGCGCCGACAGAAGCGGCCTTTTTTGCTTTCAAGACGGCTACGCTCTTCTTTTCGGCTGCGACTTTTTTCGCTTTTGGCGAAGATGGTTTCTTACCGGTTTTTGGTGCCGAAACGGCGGAACGTTTTCCAGTGTTTTTTTTAACTTTTGAAACTGCTGAGGATTTTTTCTTTCTTTCGCCAGTAGCAGCGGCTGCCGCGGCGGCAGCAGCTCTAGCAGCAGAAGCAGCAGCAGCAGCTCTGGCCTTTGCACCACCACCGGAGGCGGACGAGGAAGCAAGTTTAAACGATCCAGAAGCTCCCTTACCTTTCGTCTGAACCAAAGAACCAGAAGCGACGGCGCCTTTTAGATACTTCTTGATAAATGGTGCAACTTTCTCGGCATCTACCTTGTAATTGGCGGCGACGAATTTTTTTATAGCTTGAAGAGAAGAACCACCACGTTCCTTTAAACCCTTAATAGCGTTATTGACCATCTCGGAAGTGGGAGGATGAGAAGGTTTGGCTCTAGGATTTTTTGCTTTCTTCTCCTTTTTAGCATGATGATGAACTTGAGGTGAAGTCGTCGAAGCAGCAGCATTAGCCGATGCGGATTGATTTTCTACGTCTGCCATTTTTTTCTCGTATTCTCGTATTATTATTATGACAGCAGAATAGATATATACTTGATAGGTAGTATATAGTAGGTAAATATAAACCTAAACGAACCAACCAACACAATTCGAATACACGAGCGCTCAAACTAAAGATATTTTCGCGCCACGACTAAGTTTTTATTGCCTAGAAAATAAACCCGACCGCGGACTAAACAAACACCACGCTCGCCAACATTAAAATTATCGGGGCCTCACACTAGACTTTGGCGTGATGACATCGTTCCTTTTTGACGATCGTCAATGTTTTCGAGCCGACGACAAAACCAATTTTGAAAAAAAGATTTTTCCTATATATTCTGAAATTTATATCAACGAAACGACTATTCTCAGGACCTAGTGACGTCCTTACAGACGCTCGCCGTACCGACGACTTATTCGCGGTTAAAGAGAACATCAAACTGCGACGTCGTCGACAGATACTTACTGGGTAAACGTGAAAAGTTGGTCTTTGGTCTGTCGAAAGTCTAATCTATCCTCTACCGAATGCCAATAAGAATTTTTTTAAATACTTTTGTTTTTGTGCGGAAAAATTCTTTCAAAACAGTCGATGCACGAAACGAAACCAACTACGAAACCGGAACTTTTTGGAAGATGACGGGCCCCAGGAGTCATTAGGGTACATTGAATGCAAACATTAAAAAAAAAATAGTTGTTTATGTTTTCTAAAAGTTTTTTCTATACTTTGGTCTTGATAAAAACAACGAAATCTCAAAAAACATTCGAAGATGCAAACGTTTGATGTAAACTGTTGTATGATAGAAAATGTCACAATAAAAACGTTTATTTTATTAATATTTGTTGTTTTAGTATACTTATAACTTTACCGATGTTTCATTATTGTACAATACTCTATTTTATAAATAAAATGCATTTCTAAATAGAAACAAATTTGATTCGTTTCGTTGCAATGCGTTGTCATCTATACGTTCTAACTATTAGCAACATTCACTGAAAACTATTTTTAAACTTATCAATTTTGTATTTCAATTTCAATTTCAATAGTTAGTTCTATCCACCTACGTAATACAAATTCTGTCACTTTACACAAACACAAAAATGTGTTATAGTGAAGAATATGTAGGTAGTTAGTTACCAACCTATACACGTTAAAATATACTTTGGTTTTATTTGTTTGCATCTTACTGTTTTGTTTTTCTTTACCTAAAGTAAAAACCAAAATTCAACTTGGAACCAAAATTATTATAGAAAAGAACAACAACAACAACAACAACAACAACAACAACAACAACAACAACAACAACAACAGATGACAATGTAGTTTACTTCTTTCGTTTATATGAGATGCTTTTTTTCAAGTGACACTTCACAAATTGTAAATTCTACTAAAACAGATATACCTAATGTCTGTTTGTCTCTTTCTCTCTCTCTCTTGCACTCAGTAATAAATTGGTACTTTTTAATAAATTAATAATACCTAGATAATAGGAAACTCTTTCCTTCGATGTCGACAATGGCGCGCGCGTATAAAATAAAAATAATTATAACTTGGAAGATAATTTAAAAATTATCACTAAAATATTTTTATTTATTTGCCTACGCAATTAGATAGAAATTTGGTAGAAATCTATTTTTACTAATTTGGATGATTTTTGATATATGAACCGAATATTTGATTGCATGTTTCAACAATAACTAAGATTAAATTCTCGAAACGTTTTACGTGGCGTATCATAATCTATTTTGCATTTAGATTAAAAAAAAGTATGTAATGTTTTGGTTAAGCACAAACGTGTTTCTAACTGTTTTTTTTTGTGATTTGAAGTAAAAAAAGTCATATACAAAATGAAAATTTTAAATATGATAGAAAGACAGATTGATAGATTAAGTAGTTTAAGTTTACTAGATATAGATAGTTTAAGTTTAATCTGGTTTTTTTTAATTCTTAAGCACACAACGTCAAAGAAGTTAATTAAAATGTTGCCAAATGTTTATAAATATTAGATCATTTGTCTGCTGATCTACTTAATTCATAAACCGAGTAAGTATTGTAGACTTTATTGAATCAATAAAAAATTTACAACTTTTGATGAAACAAATATGTTTTTTATAAAAAATATTTATAGTGTTAATTTGAAGATATTTAAAAAAATAATATTTGTTACAAATTTTTATTTTATTAACAAAAATTGAAATAGTCATTACAGAACGCCACCGAGTTACTTTAAAATTGAAGAGGATAATTAATAAATAAGTTTATTAAAAAATCGAGAAATATTTGTTTGAATAAGATAGATTTATACAAATTCATTATTGTTTTAAAAATTAGTAAACATGGTTTTCTTTATCTGTAGATATTATAGCTAATAAAGATGCGTAAATTTTCTAGATCAGGCAACTAACATTTTAAGCATTGTCATAAAATTGTCATTTTTTGACTATTTTTCATTTGGAAGTATATTAAGTATTTAATATAAATACTTTTTTTTTGTTTTAATCAGTTATTATTAATTCTATTACATTTATTTTTTTGTTTTGTTTTTACTTTCCAATATTAAAGCTTCTGTACTAATAATATTAGCTTTGTTTGCGTAGGATATTTAGGACTAATCCTAAATTAGTCCAAGACTCATTTAAAGCGCATGTGCGGTTCTGAACCAGCTATGGATTATCGTTTACCACAAACAATAATATACCGTTGTCAAGTATGCAGTAAATGTTTAAAAATCGGAAAACCGCAAAAAATTATCACACATTTATAAAAGAGAAACATTGGTACAAAAAAGTGTAAAATGTAAAAAACTACTCATTTTCACATTCACAAAAGTTATTTTACAAATAATTTCGATTTAGTAATATATTAAATAAATCTCAATAATAAAATAGACAGTAAAGCACCAAAACACGAGAGTAACAAAGACAAAACCGCTTTCGTCAACTGCGCAAGTCTAGAACTAAAAATCTTTGATCGAATGAACATGAAGATCGTTTGGACTGGTTCTGAACTGATCCGGTATCTAGGTTATATTCTCGACCGTGAACGACGGCCTGTAACTAAAAGTTCAGGTTTTTTTCTCATATGTACTGTGCATGCAATTAATGCCAGAACAAGCTCATCGATCGCTATCGTGAACAAAGCTTTTGATTCCCTATCTGTATACCTATGACTAAACGTAATTATCATAGTAAGATATTATTTTATTTATCTGTTTAAGGTTTGAGTATAATTGTACAAGTACAAGTATAGAGTTAAGAAGATAAAGTCAGGTTAGGTCAGGTCAGATCAGGTCGGGTCGGGTCGGGTCAAGTCGGGTCGGGTCGGGTCGGGTCGGGTCGGGTCGGGTCGAGTCGAGTCGAGTCGAGTCGGGTCGGGTCGGGTATTAGAGAGGGGTATTGAAAATGAAGAAATATAAGCAAAAACTTATAAGTGTGCAGAGGAAACTCCTTCGGCCCACATCTTGACTACGCACTCGCGAAGGGTAAGATAGCCACGGGAATGCTGAGATCTCTCGTATGTCGGCGGAGCGCGTTGTCAATTGACAACAAGCTCTTGTTGTACAAATCAGTGATCCGACCTACCATGACTTATGCTTCTGTGGCTTGGGCGTTCGCGCCCTGTAAGACTCGGATGCATAAGTTACAAACTTTCCAAAACAAATTTCTCCGTCAAGCATTCAACGCCCCGTGGTTTGTTCGCAACAACCAATTGCACCGAGAGGCGAAGATGCCGACGATGGAGGAATTCTTCCGTGAGACCGCCGAGCGAGCCTTTTCGAAGGCGGAAGCCCACCCGAACCCCCTGGTGCGAGAGGCCGTTGACTACGACGAAAACGGTCCGTCCAGATGCAAGAGGCCAAGGATGGCTCTCTTGTGATCGAAAAATGCCTTCTCACTCAGATCTTCCGAATCTGGTAAGCATCAAATGTCATTGCCACATTTATCTGTCGCAGCTCTTTTCAGATTCCATCAAATGGATCACTTCGGGGGAATCCCCGGAGCGCCCTCTTCTTTTCTTCTGGCGCCATGCAAACCGGCATGGCTACCCAGCGTGCGTTCAGGTATGAAGGACCAATGGTTCCGATCCCTAAGGTGACGCGAGGGGTTTTAGTGGGTATTGTCGGCTTGCACATTTACCGACCGAGTCCCACATAACCAGACCTAGTCTGGTATGCGTAAAAGCATTTCCCCTCAGATAATAGCAGAGGTCGCTTCTGGCTTCTATCGCCTTTCAAATTAAAGACAGTAGGAAGGTACTTGATAGAACAGGCAACAAGCATAAAGTGATAGAGCAATCTATCACGGCATGGCAAGCCAGATGGGACAACAGTTCCAAAAGAAAATGGACGCATCGCATCGTCTTATCTCGAACATAAGTCGGTAGATGGAAAGGAGAAAACCTGTGAGACAGGTAAATTACTACCTAATACAGTTTTTAATAGGACATAAGGCTTTTCTGTCATATCTACACCGTATGCATCGAGCAGATGATGACCGCTGTGTATACTGCAACGAGGAAGATACAGCCGAACATGTGTTTTTCGAAAACATGTGTTTTATCAACGCGATGCCATTCGATAGAAGTGGGAATTACAAATAAGTAATAAACTTATACATGATAATCTAGTTGAAAAAATGCTCGAGAACAATGAGCATTGGAGAACAGTACAGAAATTTACAGAGGAGATTTATAAAACTAAGAAAATGGGGGAAGAAGGAAGAAATCAATGTTCGAAAAGCTCTGATTCTTCGTAAACGAAAAGACGTAGAAAAATGCCCGCTGAGGGACCTAGATCATCTGCCGTAGGAGGCGGCCAGAAGATGTCTTGGGAACCAGCGTGCACGATCTAAGAACGGAGGCGCTAATTCCTGGAGAAAAAGAATAAGCTTTCACTCCTGACGGTATGGTCAGGTCAGGTCAGGTCAAGTGGCTGAGATGGGTGGCTTAGATTCTATACATTAGATATACCTTTTTCATTGCCTAGTATGGTTGAAAGTGTATTTTGGACATTTAAAAAAACCATACAAATCTTAAGAATGCATCAAGTTCAAGAAAATCTAAGAATGCTTCTCCTGTAGAAATGTCATAAAAAGATATTGGAAGATTAGAAATAATAGTTGTCTGAGATAGTTCAAGCATTAATAATTTTAAAATAGCAAACACATTATATCTTTGATCAAGTTTTGGGTATGGGAAAAAATTGACAAAAACACATTTTCTGAGCACAGAAGCTCGCCGGAAAAACGAAAACTGAACAATGTAAGGAGCTGTTTTAGCGCAATTCTTTAGATTTTATACGACAATTTAAAAAAAGTAAATTTTAGTCTATTTTCCAATTTAAGAAAAAAATACACTGGAAAAAATATAACGAAAATTTTCAAGATATCACAGCTCTAAAAAACTTGGTTTAAAAAGTTACCAGAATTGACCCACATGGATGGGATTCCAAACCCCGATTAACCAAGTGTATGTAATAAAAAGGTAGTTATAGTAAAAAGTAATCAAAAAATTGTTTTGCTAAATTATTGTTTTCTATGTGAGGCCATAAATTAATCATTCCACTCTTGTATATAGTTTTATAAATCGAATTTATAACAAACATTTAGGGTAGATATCTACTATAAAAGATTTGTTTATTATAATAAATTGTTAGTTAATTTCTTTGAGGAAAGTACTATTGATCTATTTATTTTTTATAATTATTAATAATAACTATTAGTGTACCTATTAATAGCGCAAAGTTGTACCTTTGTCGATTGAAGCATTTTCTCAAAATCGACAATATAAATTTGCGCTCGCAACACACATACACAAAACTTTTTCTGAATCTCCAAGTATTAACAATATACCATAATATTCAGAACAAAACCATGTAACAATTTATTAAAATTGGCAATTATTTATTTTCTGTTTACTCGTTGTTACTAGTAACTATAGCTAGTTACAAAAATCACTGGACATTTGATTTCAAAAAAAAAAAAATAATAATAATAATAAAAAATAAACAAAATGGGAGAACAAGCGTTTTTTTCAGTTATGTCGCTTTAAAGCGACAAAGTGACAGTTTTGGAGAAACGTCAACCTTACGTTGCTAATATAGACATTATAATATGTAATAATTATAAATGACAGCACAACAACTTATACTTATTTTAAGAAATCCGCGTCTTAATTATGCACCCAAATATAATACTAAATATTAAACTAAAAAGGATGTACAAACGAGAGAATGTTATAAATATTTTTTAAATTTCTAATTTAAGAGTTCGTCGCTGCTCCTTTCAGATTCCATCAAATGGATAACTTCGGGGGAAAACCCGGAGCGCCGTCTTCTTTTTTTTCTAAGGCAACACGGCATGGCATGGCTGCCCAGGGTGCGTTCAGGAATGAAGAACCAATGGTTCCGATTCCTCAGGTGAAATTGAATTCGTATCAGAATATGTAGTATTGTTTGTAATGTAATAACTAAAAAAAATGAAATTAAGACATATAGAAGAAACACTAAAGAGAGTTAAGAATTTGATTAATCCGAGATGTTACTTTCCTGCTATTTCTTGATTTCTTTTGCGTCGCACTTTTACCGATGTAATTTGTTTTTGCTGTTTCATTTTAAATTTAATTTAAAAAGAGCTTCGATTGATAAAAAAAAATCTAGATTTGAGTGGTCGGTCATTAGATTTATTTTTTACTTAATGAAACAAATTTTATTTACTTTTAAATGTTAATTGTGGTTCTGAAAAGAACCGATTTCATTTTTTTCTTCTTTTTAAACGATGAAAGAAAAAACTTCTCTATTTTGAACTTGTGTATTTGGTGACGGCTTTGGTACCTTCAGAGACTGCGTGCTTTGCCAATTCACCAGGCAACAAGAGACGAACCGCTGTTTGAATTTCCCGGCTCGTAATCGTCGAACGCTTGTTGTAATGCGCAAGACGAGAAGCTTCAGCGGCGATCCGTTCAAAGATATCATTAACGAAACTGTTCATGATGCTCATCGCCTTGCTCGAAATACCGGTATCGGGGTGTACTTGCTTCAATACCTTATAAATATAGATTGCATAGCTTTCCTTCCTCCTGCGCTTCTTTTTCTTGTCGCTCTTCGAAATATTCTTTTGAGCTTTTCCAGCCTTTTTCGCTGCTTTACCGCTTGTCTTTGGTGGCATATTTTTTAATATTTCTAATCTTAATAAAGAAAAAAAAAACACGACACAAACGAACTGTAATACGCACAACGAACACAAAATATACCTGTCAACTTGAAAGTTCAAGCTAAAATCATGGTGCACTACTTGTTAAAAATGTTTTATATACGAATTTACTCCGAATCAAGACCCCACCTTTTAGTATAATCATCCAGTCAGAAATACGACTTCTCTATAAGTAACCGTATAAATACGAAGCCAGAAACGCAACTTTAGTCATTCGCAGTCGCAGTAGTAGCATACAAGTTATACGCGCAGCATATTCTTATAGTTTATTTTGACTTTTCCATAAACTACGAAAACCACCATCATATCAACATGTCTGGACGTGGAAAAGGAGGAAAGGTAAAAGGAAAAGCCAAGTCTCGTTCGAGCAGGGCCGGTCTTCAGTTTCCTGTTGGAAGAATACATCGTTTACTTCGTAAAGGTAATTACGCCGAACGAGTCGGTGCCGGTGCTCCAGTTTATTTGGCGGCTGTGATGGAATATCTTGCCGCTGAAGTTCTTGAATTGGCTGGAAATGCTGCTCGTGACAACAAAAAAACTCGTATTATTCCACGTCATCTTCAATTGGCCATCAGAAATGACGAAGAATTAAACAAGCTCCTTTCCGGTGTGACAATCGCTCAAGGTGGTGTTTTACCCAACATCCAGGCGGTCCTTTTGCCGAAAAAAACCGAAAAGAAACCATAAACAGCTAACTGTTGTCTCTCTAGTTGCTGTGAGAAGCAGCAAGCTACAAAAAAATAATAATATCGGCCCTTCTCAGGGCCATCATTTTTTTAACAAATAAAAAAAAGAATCACAAACTTTTTTTAAAGAGTAAATAAACATACCTACTTAAAGTTACATAAAACTTGGCAAAAATTTATTGCACGATTTAAAAAAAAAAGAGCACTCAAGATGTTTTATTTTCTTAATAGTTTAAAAGCAGGTAAATTTTTATTGCCTCTCCTAGACGGCGAGCTACACGCCGCGCCGGTGGGGGGCTAGCTAATCCATGTATATCGGTTAGGCTTTGATGTTTTCTTTCTTTAGTGGTAATTATTATTTATCTCTGAAAAGTCAAAATTCATCCCTTTAAGGAAAAGCATACGATTGATTAAACAACAAAGTCATAAAAACCACACAACTTTATTTGTTACATTTCCTAGAAATATAAAAACAGTTTGGAAATCAAACATTTATTATACTGGTGGTTTAACTGAGAGCCTTGTGATACGTACTTTTTTCATTTGTTTAGAAATATTTTTGTGGTTCTGAAAAGAACCGTTTTTTTTCGTCGAAAATTAAAATGCGATGAATAGTAGAGAGTAGATTGATGTAACTAACGATGAGGAAGAAACATAAAAACCAAACAATGCTGGTATACCGGTATTGTCGTCGCCTCGTAGTCTCATAGATAAAACATAGGTTATAAAAAAAACTTAACCGCCAAAACCGTAAAGTGTACGCCCTTGACGCTTCAAAGCGTAAACGACATCCATGGCGGTGACGGTTTTACGTTTTGCGTGTTCGGTGTAGGTGACGGCATCACGAATGACGTTTTCGAGGAATACCTTCAGGACACCTCTGGTTTCTTCGTAAATGAGACCGGAGATACGTTTCACTCCTCCACGACGTGCCAATCTTCTGATCGCGGGCTTCGTGATGCCCTGGATGTTATCACGTAAAACTTTACGATGACGTTTTGCTCCACCTTTTCCCAATCCCTTTCCACCTTTGCCACGACCGGTCATTTTGAATGATTATTGATTCAAATTAAGCTTTGTTTCACAAAAGAAAACGACACAGATTTGACTGCTTCGTCGAAAACAACTACCTGCTCGCCAGATTAGTCAACTCATTTTATAGTTTAGTTTCGCTCCGCCTCTTAAGTTACTTTTTTGACCAATCAGATAACGCATAGTGTCACCCTAGTTAATAAAATACGGCGAAAAATTTTGTTGCAGGGTCATATGAACCGTCGCCGTTGTTAGTGACGTACGTAGGTGTTTATGTGTGTGTATGTGTAGTTGAGGGATAAAGAAGTAGTCAAAAAAATGGCCCGTACCAAACAAACTGCTCGTAAATCGACCGGTGGAAAAGCTCCACGAAAACAGCTTGCCACTAAGGCAGCAAGAAAAAGCGCACCCGCCACTGGAGGAGTGAAAAAACCTCATCGCTACAGGCCCGGTACAGTGGCACTGCGTGAAATTCGTCGTTATCAGAAAAGCACCGAACTGTTGATTCGTAAATTGCCCTTCCAACGCTTGGTCAGGGAAATAGCCCAGGATTTCAAGACCGATCTTCGTTTCCAAAGTTCTGCCGTTATGGCACTCCAAGAAGCGAGTGAAGCGTATCTTGTCGGACTTTTTGAAGATACAAATTTATGTGCCATCCATGCAAAACGCGTCACCATCATGCCTAAAGACATCCAACTGGCAAGACGTATTCGAGGAGAACGAGCTTAAAATGAAAAAATAAACAAAAAAAAAAACGGTTCTTTTCAGAACCACAAAATTGTTTACAAATGAAAATGTTTCGCAATATTGACAGTAATTAAAGTAATAGTACGCGGATCATAATGAATTTTAAACTCTGTCAAACAATAAAAACAATGATGCTTTTATTTATGATTGTTCGCTCTGGTTAAGGGTAGGTAAACAAATCGTTTTAATTGATCGGTACTTCAAGAACGGCGGCGGCATCAAAAGAATTTAATTTA
This sequence comes from Tribolium castaneum, assembly GCF_031307605.1. Classification (NCBI taxonomy): domain Eukaryota; kingdom Metazoa; phylum Arthropoda; class Insecta; order Coleoptera; family Tenebrionidae; genus Tribolium; species Tribolium castaneum. Next base: position 1,237,963 of record NC_087394.1, on the reverse strand, counting down.
TTTAAGTAGGTACCATAAAAATGAGTAAAGTTAAATATCGAATAAAGTCATAAAAGTGGTTAGGTAGGTGAGGAGGGATAATGCGTTTTTAGCGCCGACACCCTACAGACATTATCGTTTGTTTGTTTGTATAAATTAATAATTATATTTCGATTTAGGTATATGCAGATAGGTGTGAAAACTTTTTTTTATTTGTATAGAAATTAATTTGTGGCCCTGAAAAGGGCCATTTATGTATGCCCTCGACGGCCTTAAACAGTCGATAATCCAGGACGTCACCACCATCATCATCATCATCATTATCATCATCATCGGTTCGTAGTCGACGACGACGAAGACGACGACAAATGAGATTATTGCCATAGCTCACTTCTTTCTTTTAGGAGAAGCAGGAGATTTCTTCGCTTTAGCAGATATAGCCTTGGCGCTTTTTGGTTTCGGTGCCTTAGGTTTCTTCGTTGGACCGGCCTTATTTGATTTCTTTGCTTTCGAAGGTGATTTCGGCTTTGATGAAGCTGTTGCCGCAACAGCTCTACCTGTAGAGGAAGCAGCGGTTGTTTTCTTCTCAGCGCCGACAGAAGCGGCCTTTTTTGCTTTCGCGACGGCTACGCTCTTCTTTTCGGCTGCGACTTTTTTCGCTTTTGGCGAAGATGGTTTCTTACCGGTTTTTGGTGCCGAAACGGCGGAACGTTTTCCAGTGTTTTTTTTAACTTTTGAAACTGCTGAGGATTTTTTCTTTCTTTCGCCAGTAGCAGCGGCTGCCGCGGCGGCAGCAGCTCTAGCAGCAGAAGCAGCAGCAGCAGCTCTGGCCTTTGCACCACCACCGGAGGCGGACGAGGAAGCAAGTTTAAACGATCCAGAAGCTCCCTTACCTTTCGTCTGAACCAAAGAACCAGAAGCGACGGCGCCTTTTAGATATTTCTTGATAAATGGTGCAACTTTCTCGGCATCTACCTTGTAATTGGCGGCGACGAATTTTTTTATAGCTTGAAGAGAAGAACCACCACGTTCCTTTAAACCCTTAATAGCGTTATTGACCATCTCGGAAGTGGGAGGATGAGAAGGTTTGGCTCTAGGATTTTTTGCTTTCTTCTCCTTTTTAGCATGATGATGAACTTGAGGTGAAGTCGTCGAAGCAGCAGCATTAGCCGATGCGGATTGATTTTCTACGTCTGCCATTTTTTTCTCGTATTCTCGTATTATTATTATGACAGCAGAATAGATATATACTTGATAGGTAGTATATAGTAGGTAAATATAAACCTAAACGAACCAACCAACACAATTCGAATACACGAGCGCTCAAACTAAAGATATTTTCGCGCCACGACTAAGTTGTTACCGCGAAGCTTTTTGGCCCTTGTGGCGCAGCTCAGCGTAGCAGCGGTAACAATGGTCGTTACTTGTATGAAACTTCATTTGAAGTCACGAACTGAAAAGTTCGGGGTTTGGTCGGAATGAAACTACTGAGTAAGCATTAAATGAGACAAGGGAAGGAAGGAAGAGCTGGTGGAGGGTCGATAGCGCCCATCGCAGAGACCAGCGTGGTGTTTAGAAGGGAATGAGTACAGGTTGAACACTCACTGACTTAGACTCACTTCATGACTGATTGATTACTCACCTGGTGTGGCTAAGGGTGGCTCGTTTTATGTTAAACAACCCTTAGCCGACATCCAATGGGCTCACAAGGGGTGAGTGTGGGTGGAGCGGTAATTCGTATTGAGGGGTTTTTCGCAGAATTGCGGGGAAAACCCAGAAGGCTCTCGAGAGCGACGCGCGGATTGGTTGGGGCTGGTAACAAGTCGCCCCCGGTTTGAGACGCGAGACGGGCTCGGAGCATTCTGGGTTATTGGCGGAGAGGCGGAGAGGGATGTCTCGTGTTTATTTTATAAGAACAATGTACATAAATGTTAAAATAAAATCACAACAATAATTGCACGAAATAAATGTAAAAGACATGGTGAAAAATGAAAAATGGTAGCCGCAGGCGTACCGCTTAGCTTCTAGCGTAGCCCGTTGCCAGATAGCTAACCTTAACGAGTATTTACAGAAATAGTTACCGCAAACTTTATAATTAACTTAGACTAATTACGTAATTATCCTACACTCACTCGCGGGTTTATATACACAGGAAAGAAAATGAAATATTGTCTTTATCGAGCCAAGGGCGCGGGTCGCATCCGGTCTACATGGACCTTGGTTGGTTTAGGGTCGGAGTCCACTAGGTACATGCCGCCATCTTGTTTGTCGACCTCAGGTGGTGGTTCAGGTGGAGGCTCTTCGATGGGGGCTTCGTCTTCGGCAATCTCTTCATCGTGTCTTGGCATGTCTATTGAAACACTGGCGGGGCACGCACTTACTTGGAGCGGTGTTAATGTCGCAGTGTCTTTGCTTTTTGCAGCAAGGGGGCTGTCATGGCGTTTTGGGGTCCCTTTTTCGAGGGCTTTGCTGTGGTAGAACACCTGGTTGTTCGGTACCTGACGAGCTTTAGTCGTGGTTTCGGAAGTGACAGCCAGTACCTCCTTGTCCAAGGAAGCGGTTGTCCTCGGCGTGGAGGCTACGTGCGAGCCAACGGCGCCGGCGACAGCGGTTTGGACCGAAACGGTCGTGTTCATAGGGGGCTGTACCTCCGAGGCAGGTCGAAATTCGGTTGCTGGTGTTGAGGTTACGGTTGAACCTTCGGTTTCGCGAATTTTTGGGGCTGCGGTTGAGCCTTGATTCGTAGTGGTTGTAGCAGCAAGGGGGCTGCTATTGCGTGGAGTTAGTTTAGCGACTGGGACAGTTACGGCCTCGATGATAGATTTGAAAATCGCAGCAGTTGTTTCCTTGTCCAAGGAAACGGTTGTTTTCGGCATGGGGGCTGCGTCAGAGCCAACGGTGCGCGTGAAAACGGGTGCTCTCGACGTGGGGGCTGCGGTAGAGCCGGCGGCACGTGGAGAATGACGTGGATGGGGCTGCGTTTCGAATTTCGGTTCAGGGGGCGCACTGTTTACTGTCGCGGATTTTTGTTTTGAAGGGTTGGGCGCCACTGGAAGCAGATTTTGGGGCCCCTCTTCCAGTAGGGGTTGAGGTTTGGCCTCGGCGAAGTTTACTGCTGGGGACCGGACGACATGGCTTTGGGCTGAGCCTTGGCGACGGCCCCATTTTCGTTTCCCGACGAAAATGTTCGTGGTTTCGCAGAGCAGTCCCGATGAAAGTGAAAGCCGGGACAAAAACGGCACTTTGGTAGCGAAGGGGGCTGCCGAGTGTGGTTCGAGGGTAAACGCTTTCTGTTTTCCTCTACTTGGATCATGGCTTCGATAAAATCGTTCATCGATTGCGGAAATACAGTTCCGCTAGCCGCAGCGAGTTCCGGTGTCAGCAACCCGGCTGTGAGTCGCACCAGTTGCGACTCCGGCAGTTCGGGTGCTACTCGCTTTGCTAGGAGCCATTTTCGTCGAAGAAAATGCTCCACGTTTTCGTTTCGTTGACCGTCGCCGTAGAGTGACGCTTTGAGTTTAAACAAATGACTCACCCCGTTGTATCGGTTCAGGAAAGCGGCGGTGAAATCCTCGTATGTGGGAATGAGCGATCCGTTGAGTCTCCACCACTCTTTGGCGGGCCCCCGGAGTTGTGAAACGATTCTCTGAAGGCGAATCTCCTGGTTGTCGTTGTTGATTCGAAGGAGGCATGTGTCCAGGAATCGTTGTGGGTCCTCGTGATTTTCGCCGAAAAACTCTGGTAGTGGCAAGGGTTCTTGCGGTGCTGGAGTTTCGTTGTTGGTCCGGAGCGACTCATGGAACTGAGTTTGGGCTCTTGCAGCGTCGATTTGAGCTTGAATAAGCTCGCGAATGGCTTCGGTCAGGGCGTCCATGGCGTTGATTTGGTTTAATGTTGCACTAGCACGAGTACTGGGCATCACTTGGAGAGCATGAGGGTAAGGGTAGTGGATAAGTCGGCGTCTCCGACGTCGAAACAGCCCCACGTGTCGGGCGCCAAATTGTTACCGCGAAGCTTTTTGGCCCTTGTGGCGCAGCTCAGCGTAGCAGCGGTAACAATGGTCGTTACTTGTATGAAACTTCATTTGAAGTCACGAACTGAAAAGTTCGGGGTTTGGTCGGAATGAAACTACTGAGTAAGCATTAAATGAGACAAGGGAAGGAAGGAAGAGCTGGTGGAGGGTCGATAGCGCCCATCGCAGAGACCAGCGTGGTGTTTAGAAGGGAATGAGTACAGGTTGAACACTCACTGACTTAGACTCACTTCATGACTGATTGATTACTCACCTGGTGTGGCTAAGGGTGGCTCGTTTTATGTTAAACAACCCTTAGCCGACATCCAATGGGCTCACAAGGGGTGAGTGTGGGTGGAGCGGTAATTCGTATTGAGGGGTTTTTCGCAGAATTGCGGGGAAAACCCAGAAGGCTCTCGAGAGCGACGCGCGGATTGGTTGGGGCTGGTAACAAAGTTTTTATTGCCTAGAAAATAAACCCGACCGCGGACTAAACAAACACCACGCTCGCCAACATTAAAATTATCGGGGCCTCACACTAGACTTTGGCGTGATGACATCGTTCCTTTTTGACGATCGTCAATGTTTTCGAGCCGACGACAAAACCAATTTTGAAAAAAAGATTTTTCCTATATATTCTGAAATTTATATCAACGAAACGACTATTCTCAGGACCTAGTGACGTCCTTACAGACGCTCGCCGTACCGACGACTTATTCGCGGTTAAAGAGAACATCAAACTGCGACGTCGTCGACAGATACTTACTGGGTAAACGTGAAAAGTTGGTCTTTGGTCTGTCGAAAGTCTAATCTATCCTCTACCGAATGCCAATAAGAATTTTTTTAAATACTTTTGTTTTTGTGCGGAAAAATTCTTTCAAAACAGTCGATGCACGAAACGAAACCAACTACGAAACCGGAACTTTTTGGAAGATGACGGGCCCCAGGAGTCATTAGGGTACATTGAATGCAAACATTAAAAAAAAAATAGTTGTTTATGTTTTCTAAAAGTTTTTTCTATACTTTGGTCTTGATAAAAACAACGAAATCTCAAAAAACATTCGAAGATGCAAACGTTTGATGTAAACTGTTGTATGATAGAAAATGTCACAATAAAAACGTTTATTTTATTAATATTTGTTGTTTTAGTATACTTATAACTTTACCGATGTTTCATTATTGTACAATACTCTATTTTATAAATAAAATGCATTTCTAAATAGAAACAAATTTGATTCGTTTCGTTGCAATGCGTTGTCATCTATACGTTCTAACTATTAGCAACATTCACTGAAAACTATTTTTAAACTTATCAATTTTGTATTTCAATTTCAATTTCAATAGTTAGTTCTATCCACCTACGTAATACAAATTCTGTCACTTTACACAAACACAAAAATGTGTTATAGTGAAGAATATGTAGGTAGTTAGTTACCAACCTATACACGTTAAAATATACTTTGGTTTTATTTGTTTGCATCTTACTGTTTTGTTTTTCTTTACCTAAAGTAAAAACCAAAATTCAACTTGGAACCAAAATTATTATAGAAAAGAACAACAACAACAACAACAACAACAACAACAACAACAACAACAACAGATGACAATGTAGTTTACTTCTTTCGTTTATATGAGATGCTTTTTTTCAAGTGACACTTCACAAATTGTAAATTCTACTAAAACAGATATACCTAATGTCTGTTTGTCTCTTTCTCTCTCTCTTGCACTCAATAATAAATTGGTACTTTTTAATAAATTAATAATACCTAGATAATAGGAAACTCTTTCCTTCGATGTCGACAATGGCGCGCGCGTATAAAATAAAAATAATTATAACTTGGAAGATAATTTAAAAATTATCACTAAAATATTTTTATTTATTTGCCTACGCAATTAGATAGAAATTTGGTAGAAATCTATTTTTACTAATTTGGATGATTTTTGATATATGAACCGAATATTTGATTGCATGTTTCAACAATAACTAAGATTAAATTCTCGAAACGTTTTACGTGGCGTATCATAATCTATTTTGCATTTAGATTAAAAAAAAGTATGTAATGTTTTGGTTAAGCACAAACGTGTTTCTAACTGTTTTTTTTTGTGATTTGAAGTAAAAAAAGTCATATACAAAATGAAAATTTTAAATATGATAGAAAGACAGATTGATAGATTAAGTAGATTAAGTTTACTAGATATAGATAGTTTAAGTTTAATCTGGTTTTTTTTAATTCTTAAGCACACAACGTCAAAGAAGTTAATTAAAATGTTGCCAAATGTTTATAAATATTAGATCATTTGTCTGCTGATCTACTTAATTCATAAACCGAGTAAGTATTGTAGACTTTATTGAATCAATAAAAAATTTACAACTTTTGATGAAACAAATATGTTTTTTATAAAAAATATTTATAGTGTTAATTTGAAGATATTTAAAAAAATAATATTTGTTACAAATTTTTATTTTATTAACAAAAATTGAAATAGTCATTACAGAACGCCACCGAGTTACTTTAAAATTGAAGAGGATAATTAATAAATAAGTTTATTAAAAAATCGAGAAATATTTGTTTGAATAAGATAGATTTATACAAATTCATTATTGTTTTAAAAATTAGTAAACATGGTTTTCTTTATCTGTAGATATTATAGCTAATAAAGATGCGTAAATTTTCTAGATCAGGCAACTAACATTTTAAGCATTGTCATAAAATTGTCATTTTTTGACTATTTTTCATTTGGAAGTATATTAAGTATTTAATATAAATACTTTTTTTTTTGTTTTAATCAGTTATTATTAATTCTATTACATTTATTTTTTTGTTTTGTTTTTACTTTCCAATATTAAAGCTTCTGTACTAATAATATTAGCTTTGTTTGCGTAGGATATTTAGGACTAATCCTAAATTAGTCCAAGACTCATTTAAAGCGCATGTGCGGTTCTGAACCAGCTATGGATTATCGTTTACCACAAACAATAATATACCGTTGTCAAGTATGCAGTAAATGTTTAAAAATCGGAAAACCGCAAAAAATTATCACAAAATTATAAAAGAGAAACATTGGTACAAAAAAGTGTAAAATGTAAAAAACTACTCATTTTCACATTCACAAAAGTTATTTTACAAATAATTTCGATTTAGTAATATATTAAATAAATCTCAATAATAAAATAGACAGTAAAGCACCAAAACACGAGAGTAACAAAGACAAAACCGCTTTCGTCAACTGCGCAAGTCTAGAACTAAAAATCTTTGATCGAATGAACATGAAGATCGTTTGGACTGGTTCTGAACTGATCCGGTATCTAGGTTATATTCTCGACCGTGAACGACGGCCTGTAACTAAAAGTTCAGGTTTTTCTCTCATATGTACTGTGCATGCAATTAATGCCAGAACAAGCTCATCGATCGCTATCGTGAACAAAGCTTTTGATTCCCTATCCGTATACCTATGACTAAACGTAATTATCATAGTAAGATATTATTTTATTTATCTGTTTAAGGTTTGAGAATAATTGTACAAGTACAAGTATAGAGTTAAGAAGATAAAGTCAGGTTAGGTCAGGTCAGATCAGGTCGGGTCGGGTCGGGTCAAGTCGGGTCGGGTCGGGTCGGGTCGGGTCGGGTCGGGTCGGGTCGGGTCGAGTCGAGTCGAGTCGGGTCGGGTCGGGTATTAGAGAGGGGTATTGAAAATGAAGAAATATAAGCAAAAACTTATAAGTGTGCAGAGGAAACTCCTTCGGCCCACATCTTGACTACGCACTCGCGAAGGGTAAGATAGCCACGGGAATGCTGAGATCTCTCGTATGTCGGCGGAGCGCGTTGTCAATTGACAACAAGCTCTTGTTGTACAAATCAGTGATCCGACCTACCATGACTTATGCTTCTGTGGCTTGGGCGTTCGCGCCCTGTAAGACTCGGATGCATAAGTTACAAACTTTCCAAAACAAATTTCTCCGTCAAGCATTCAACGCCCCGTGGTTTGTTCGCAACAACCAATTGCACCGAGAGGCGAAGATGCCGACGATGGAGGAATTCTTCCGTGAGACCGCCGAGCGAGCCTTTTCGAAGGCGGAAGCCCACCCGAACCCCCTGGTGCGAGAGGCCGTTGACTACGACGAAAACGGTCCGTCCAGATGCAAGAGGCCAAGGATGGCTCTCTTGTGATCGAAAAATGCCTTCTCACTCAGATCTTCCGAATCTGGTAAGCATCAAATGTCATTGCCACATTTATCTGTCGCAGCTCTTTTCAGATTCCATCAAATGGATCACTTCGGGGGAATCCCCGGAGCGCCCTCTTCTTTTCTTCTGGCGCCATGCAAACCGGCATGGCTACCCAGCGTGCGTTCAGGTATGAAGGACCAATGGTTCCGATCCCTAAGGTGACGCGAGGGGTTTTAGTGGGTATTGTCGGCTTGCACATTTACCGACCGAGTCCCACATAACCAGACCTAGTCTGGTATGCGTAAAAGCATTTCCCCTCAGATAATAGCAGAGGTCGCTTCTGGCTTCTATCGCCTTTCAAATTAAAGACAGTAGGAAGGTACTTGATAGAACAGGCAACAAGCATAAAGTGATAGAGCAATCTATCACGGCATGGCAAGCCAGATGGGACAACAGTTCCAAAAGAAAATGGACGCATCGCATCGTCTTATCTCGAACATAAGTCGGTAGATGGAAAGGAGAAAACCTGTGAGACAGGTAAATTACTACCTAATACAGTTTTTAATAGGACATAAGGCTTTTCTGTCATATCTACACCGTATGCATCGAGCAGATGATGACCGCTGTGTATACTGCAACGAGGAAGATACAGCCGAACATGTGTTTTTCGAAAACATGTGTTTTATCAACGCGATGCCATTCGATAGAAGTGGGAATTACAAATAAGTAATAAACTTATACATGATAATCTAGTTGAAAAAATGCTCGAGAACAATGAGCATTGGAGAACAGTACAGAAATTTACAGAGGAGATTTATAAAACTAAGAAAATGGGGGAAGAAGGAAGAAATCAATGTTCGAAAAGCTCTGATTCTTCGTAAACGAAAAGACGTAGAAAAATGCCCGCTGAGGGACCTAGATCATCTGCCGTAGGAGGCGGCCAGAAGATGTCTTGGAAACCAGCGTGCACGATCTAAGAACGGAGGCGCTAATTCCTGGAGAAAAAGAATAAGCTTTCACTCCTGACGGTATGGTCAGGTCAGGTCAGGTCAAGTGGCTGAGATGGGTGGCTTAGATTCTATACATTAGATATACCTTTTTCATTGCCTAGTATGGTTGAAAGTGTATTTTGGACATTTAAAAAAACCATACAAATCTTAAGAATGCATCAAGTTCAAGAAAATCTAAGAATGCTTCTCCTGTAGAAATGTCATAAAAAGATATTGGAAGATTAGAAATAATAGTTGTCTGAGATAGTTCAAGCATTAATAATTTTAAAATAGCAAACACATTATATCTTTGATCAAGTTTTGGGTATGGGAAAAAATTGACAAAAACACATTTTCTGAGCACAGAAGCTCGCCGGAAAAACGAAAACTGAACAATGTAAGGAGCTGTTTTAGCGCAATTCTTTAGATTTTATACGACAATTTAAAAAAAGTAAATTTTAGTCTATTTTCCAATTTAAGAAAAAAATACACTGGAAAAAATATAACGAAAATTTTCAAGATATCACAGCTCTAAAAAACTTGGTTTAAAAAGTTACCAGAATTGACCCACATGGATGGGATTCCAAACCCCGATTAACCAAGTGTATGTAATAAAAAGGTAGTTATAGTAAAAAGTAATCAAAAAATTGTTTTGCTAAATTATTGTTTTCTATGTGAGGCCATAAATTAATCATTCCACTCTTGTATATAGTTTTATAAATCGAATTTATAACAAACATTTAGGGTAGATATCTACTATAAAAGATTTGTTTATTATAATAAATTGTTAGTTAATTTCTTTGAGGAAAGTACTATTGATCTATTTATTTTTTATAATTATTAATAATAACTATTAGTGTACCTATTAATAGCGCAAAGTTGTACCTTTGTCGATTGAAGCATTTTCTCAAAATCGACAATATAAATTTGCGCTCGCAACACACATACACAAAACTTTTTCTGAATCTCCAAGTATTAACAATATACCATAATATTCAGAACAAAACCATGTAACAATTTATTAAAATTGGCAATTATTTATTTTCTGTTTACTCGTTGTTACTAGTAACTATAGCTAGTTACAAAAATCACTGGACATTTGATTTCAAAAAAAAAAAAATAATAATAATAATAAAAAATAAACAAAATGGGAGAACAAGCGTTTTTTTCAGTTATGTCGCTTTAAAGCGACAAAGTGACAGTTTTGGAGAAACGTCAACCTTACGTTGCTAATATAGACATTATAATATGTAATAATTATAAATGACAGCACAACAACTTATACTTATTTTAAGAAATCCGCGTCTTAATTATGCACCCAAATATAATACTAAATATTAAACTAAAAAGGATGTACAAACGAGAGAATGTTATAAATATTTTTTAAATTTCTAATTTAAGAGTTCGTCGCTGCTCCTTTCAGATTCCATCAAATGGATAACTTCGGGGGAAAACCCGGAGCGCCGTCTTCTTTTTTTTCTAAGGCAACACGGCATGGCATGGCTGCCCAGGGTGCGTTCAGGAATGAAGAACCAATGGTTCCGATTCCTCAGGTGAAATTGAATTCGTATCAGAATATGTAGTATTGTTTGTAATGTAATAACTAAAAAAAATGAAATTAAGACATATAGAAGAAACACTAAAGAGAGTTAAGAATTTGATTAATCCGAGATGTTACTTTCCTGCTATTTCTTGATTTCTTTTGCGTCGCACTTTTACCGATGTAATTTGTTTTTGCTGTTTCATTTTAAATTTAATTTAAAAAGAGCTTCGATTGATAAAAAAAAATCTAGATTTGAGTGGTCGGTCATTAGATTTATTTTTTACTTAATGAAACAAATTTTATTTACTTTTAAATGTTAATTGTGGTTCTGAAAAGAACCGATTTCATTTTTTTCTTCTTTTTAAACGATGAAAGAAAAAACTTCTCTATTTTGAACTTGTGTATTTGGTGACGGCTTTGGTACCTTCAGAGACTGCGTGCTTTGCCAATTCACCAGGCAACAAGAGACGAACCGCTGTTTGAATTTCCCGGCTCGTAATCGTCGAACGCTTGTTGTAATGCGCAAGACGAGAAGCTTCAGCGGCGATCCGTTCAAAGATATCATTAACGAAACTGTTCATGATGCTCATCGCCTTGCTCGAAATACCGGTATCGGGGTGTACTTGCTTCAATACCTTATAAATATAGATTGCATAGCTTTCCTTCCTCCTGCGCTTCTTTTTCTTGTCGCTCTTCGAAATATTCTTTTGAGCTTTTCCAGCCTTTTTCGCTGCTTTACCGCTTGTCTTTGGTGGCATATTTTTTAATATTTCTAATCTTAATAAAGAAAAAAAAAACACGACACAAACGAACTGTAATACGCACAACGAACACAAAATATACCTGTCAACTTGAAAGTTCAAGCTAAAATCATGGTGCACTATTCAATTCAATTCAAAATACGTTTATTCAAAATAATTACATTTCAAAAGGGATTTTGATAAAATATATACAAGATATTTACAACTTAATCTACGAGTCCGGACTGTTTTAGGCTTTTGGCCTCTTCAGTCAAGGAAATGGATGAATGTTGTGTGGGAGTGTGTGTGTCGTCGGGTGGTGAGTGAAAGAGTGAGAAGTTTGGGGCTCGTAGGAAGCTGTGGATGTGGATGTCGTCGTGGGTGTCTTGTCGGTGTCGTCAGTGGCGTCTCATTGTGAGGGGCGTCTCTTCAACGAGAAGTTGAAGATTGTCGGGCAGGTCGGGGTACAGCGCTGAGAGAAGCGCCGTGGGTGGATGGGGCAGTTTTCTTCTGGGGATCCGGGGGACTCGGTTGCGAAGAGTGTTGTCGCGTGTGAGAAACTTATGTGAAGTGTTGAGTGTGTTTTGGGCAATTGTGTTGTTGTTGTTGAGTGTGCGTTTGATGTAGTTTTGTTGGAGTTTGTGAAGACGGTCTGTGATGGGGGTGGTGTTTGTGTCCTGGTGGAGGGAATTGCTGGCGTGGAAGCGGTCGAGGCGGTGAATTCGGCGAAGGATTTGTCGTTCGCATGTGGCAATGCGATGTGTCTTGGTGTGTGGGAGAGATGCGTAGATGGGGGCTCGGTACTCGATGACGGGTCGGATGAATGTGTTGTAGGTGTGGAGAAGAGTGCGGGAATGGCACCCTTGGAAGTTTCCCATGAGATGGCGGAGGAGGTTGGATCGGTTGCGGACTTTCTTGAGCGTGTTCTGGAGGTCGGTGTCGAGTGAGCATGTGTGTGTGTAGGTGATTCCTAGGTACCTTGTGGATGGCACAAGGTCGATGGGTGTGTTGTCGAGTGTGATGGTGATGTCGCGTGGGTCGAATTTCTTGTTTCGTGTGAGGTTGGGGTGTTTGAAGAGGATGGCGGTGGATTTTGTGGGGTTGATCTTCACTCTCCACTTGCGAGTCCATGTGGAGATCTGGTTGAGGAGGGGCTGCAGGGTCCTGGAGGCTGAGGCGGCGGTGGTCCGGGATGTCCAGAGGGCGGTGTCGTCGGCGAAGAAGCGGGTTTTGGTCTGGTGAAGATCTGAAACAGGAAAATCAGAACTGTAAAAAATGTAAAGAATGGGCGACAGAACGGAGCCTTGAGGGACCCCGGAGAGAAGGGGGACGGGATAAGAAAAGGAATTTTGGACTTTGACTTTGCAGGAGCGGTTTGAGAGAAAAGAGTCGATTAATTTGATGAAGTTGAGGTTGATGTTGTGGGAAAGAAATTTTTGGATGAGACCATCGTGCCAAACACGGTCAAATGCACGTCCGACGTCCAAGAAGACGGCTAGTGTGCACTGGCCGAGATTGGCACTCCGGGTTGAGTCGGTGAAGAGTTCGAAAGTGGGGTCGGAAGTGGAGCGATGGGGGCGAAAACCGAATTGTTCAGGGGGCAGTAGGTTGTTTTCTTCGAGAGTGTGTCGGAGACGAGAGGCAAGAATTGTTTCGAAGATTTTTCCCAGAATGTTGAGGAGAGAGATGGGACGATAAGAAAGTGGGTTGTTGGGGTCTTTGTTGGGCTTGGGAATCGTGATGGTGGTGGCTTCTTTCCATGGGGTTGGAAAGTGACCGGAATTGAAGCAAGAATTGTAAATTGTGGTGATGGATGTGATGGCTGTGTCAGGGAGATGTTTGAGAAGAATGGGTTTGATCTGGTCTGGTCCTGGGGCTTTCGAGTTCTTCAGCCGGATAATGAGGGCTTTGATCTCGTCGTCGGTGGTTGGAGCGGTCAAGTCCGGGTTGTCGGGTGGAAAGTCTGGGTCGGGGTCTGGGTCGAGGTCAGCGTCGTAGTCAAGTCGGGGGAGGTTTTGCCTGAAACGGAGAGTGTTGTTAGTGACTGTGTTAAAAAAGTGTTGGTTGAAATGTGGGTCATTGGGGACTTGGTGGATGTTTTGGAGGGTAGCAGCAAAACAATTTGCTTTGTCTTGTGGGGTGTTAAAAATGGTGTTGTTGACTGACAAATGGTGGATGGGGTGAGATTTTCGGCCTGTGAGTGAATTGAATTTGTCCCAAAACTTTTTACCGTCTCGGTAATCGAGGGAGCTACAACTGTTTGACCAGTGGGCAAGACGAAATTGGTTGATGTCACGTCTTATTTGTGCATTGAGACGGTTAAAGACAGTTTTGAGGACTGGAGATCTGGTTTGCACGAATTCGCGATAAATTCGGCGTTTGACTCGGATGAGGGCAAGGATTTGAGGGGGCAATGGTTTGCGATTTGTTGGAATGTGTTTGATGGGTACAAAAAGTGTTTGAGCTTGTTTGATGAGTTGTGTTAGTTGTGTTACTTGTGTGTCAATGGTGTTGGGGTCAAGTGTGTCGTCAATGTGTGGGAGGTTGTTTGTGATGTAATTTTGAAAGTCGGTCCAGTTTGTGTTGTTGAAATCGAAAATGGGGATGTGCGTGGGTCGCGGTTGGGGGCCTTGAAGTGTGAAGTTTGAGACAAGAGGGAGATGATCGGAGGTGACTGTGGTGCCAATGAAAGAGTCTGTGTTTGTGATGTGTGTGAGATTATCGGTCACAATGATGTGGTCTACGATCGATGTGCCAACGTGATTGATGAGTGTGGGAAATTGATTTCGAAGACGACAAAGAGGAAGAGTGTTGAGAGAGCGTGTGAGGTGTCTGCCGTTTGTGTTTGGAATTGTGTCACCAAAATCGGTGTGTCGAGCGTTGAAGTCTCCGAGAATGACTGCGTGTCTGAATGTGGAAGTGTAATCGAGGAGTTGGGTACTGACGGTTTCGAGAGGAGGATTGTAATAACAAATAAACAGAATGTTTAAATTGTTAATGTGAATGGTGGCTGCAACGGCTTGAAGGTGGTCAAGATGAGGGGGTAAGATGTGTTGAGATGAAGCGAGTGAAGTTGAGACAAGAAGTGTGACGCCGTGTTTGGCTCGGGTTGTGGGGCTGAGTTTGTTGTAGGAGTGGAAGCCTGTGATGTTTACGGGTCGTTTGGATTGTGTCTCTGTGATTGCTGCGATGTGAATTTGGTCGATGTGTAGAAAATGTCTCAAGGAGGCAAATTTACGAGAAATCCCTCCCGTATTGACTGTGGCGAAATTCAGAGAAGCCATTTTTGAAACGGGGGCCAGAAGGATTCACCGAAATGGTGGATTTATCCAAAAGTGAAGTGAATTTTGTTTGATGAGTGTGAGATTTTTAGATCGCGTCGGAGACAAGCGCGAGCGGAATGTTCGAGAACAGATTGGATTTTCTGTTTCTCGAACGGAAAAAGGTCAAAAAGGGTTTTTGTGATGAAGCGTAGGAATTGACGGGCAGAAACGAAGGGTTCGCGCTCGTCGGAGTCGTCGTCAGAATTTTCGGGATCGAATTCCTTGTCAACGATTTTGATGGGAACGACGGGAGTTTCTGGGGTCATTTGGGAGGGTTTGATAAATTGGGGGCAATCTCGGGACCAAGCGGGGTGATTCCCCTGGCATTTGGGGCATTTGGGGTTTGAAACTGCGGAAGGGCACGGTTTTGACCGATGATTGTCGGGGCAAGTGGGGCAGATGGGCTTGTTGGGGCATTGGGAAAAAGAATGGCCAAATGTGAAGCACTTGGCGCACTGGAGAGGGGCTGGTTTTGGGGGGTGCGACGGCTCGCAGGGGTGAACGTGGCCGAAAAGTGAAAGGCCATTTGACAGGAGTGTGTCGATCGCCGTTTTGTCCGGTGTCACGATACGCATGAGAGGAGTTGGTTTGTTGGTTTTGGCGGAAATGATGCGCCAAACTTTTTGAATGTGGAAATTATTCAGGGCTGAAATGACGTCTTGGGGTTCGATGTCAGAGCTGACGTCTCTGACAACGATGGAAAAAGTGATGGGTTTGGGTTCGATTTGGGGTAGGAGGCGTGTGGGGTTTAAGAGTTTGAACTGGATTTTCGAGCCAGGGAAGCCAGCTTGAAGCGTTGAAATTTGGATAGGGGTAAGTTGCCTGGAAAGAACAAGAAGAGCGGATTTGTTGTAATTGACTTTTAGAGAGTCAATTTGGTGGAGGCCGAGTGAAATGAGGTGAGAGTAAAAGCTTTTTTGAGTGGCGAGTGGGGCAGGGATGTTTTGGATTGAGTAGCGAAATGAGAGTTTTTTTGAAGTGGTAGTTGAAGACGATTTTTCCGAAGTGGTAGACGAAAAGGATGCTGATGTTTCGGAGTTTGATGGTGAGGGTGTGCGTGAACGTTGTTGGGTGTGTTTTGTGGATTTTAATGTAGTGGCGTGAGTTTGTGGGGGTGGCAAAATTTTTTTTGTCCATAAGGGACGGGATGGGTTTGTTTTGGGGAAGCGTTTTTGGAGAGTTTGCAGAAGACGGAAGTGAAGTGGGTAGGTTGAGGGGTTTTTTTGGTGAGTGTTTCACCGGGCCCTTGGAGCGGAGCCGACGCTCGTTCTCCATTGTGGAAACTTTTGCAATTTATCACTTTGGATTTCACTGTCACTTCACTTAGCAAACAATCGAGTGGCTGAGCGATCAGAGTCAGCGCAGAGACTCGATGTGTTCACCTCGAGAGCGCGAAAGGAACTGGTGCACTACTTGTTAAAAATGTTTTATATACGAATTTACTCCGAATCAAGACCCCACCTTTTAGTATAATCATCCAGTCAGAAATACGACTTCTCTATAAGTAACCGTATAAATACGAAGCCAGAAACGCAACTTTAGTCATTCGCAGTCGCAGTAGTAGCATACAAGTTATACGCGCAGCATATTCTTATAGTTTATTTTGACTTTTCCATAAACTACGAAAACCACCATCATATCAACATGTCTGGACGTGGAAAAGGAGGAAAGGTAAAAGGAAAAGCCAAGTCTCGTTCGAGCAGGGCCGGTCTTCAGTTTCCTGTTGGAAGAATACATCGTTTACTTCGTAAAGGTAATTACGCCGAACGAGTCGGTGCCGGTGCTCCAGTTTATTTGGCGGCTGTGATGGAATATCTTGCCGCTGAAGTTCTTGAATTGGCTGGAAATGCTGCTCGTGACAACAAAAAAACTCGTATTATTCCACGTCATCTTCAATTGGCCATCAGAAATGACGAAGAATTAAACAAGCTCCTTTCCGGTGTGACAATCGCTCAAGGTGGTGTTTTACCCAACATCCAGGCGGTCCTTTTGCCGAAAAAAACCGAAAAGAAACCATAAACAGCTAACTGTTGTCTCTCTAGTTGCTGTGAGAAGCAGCAAGCTACAAAAAAATAATAATATCGGCCCTTCTCAGGGCCATCATTTTTTTAACAAATAAAAAAAAGAATCACAAACTTTTTTTAAAGAGTAAATAAACATACCTACTTAAAGTTACATAAAACTTGGCAAAAATTTATTGCACGATTTAAAAAAAAAAAAAGAGCACTCAAGATGTTTTATTTTCTTAATAGTTTAAAAGCAGGTAAATTTTTATTGCCTCTCCTAGACGGCGAGCTACACGCCGCGCCGGTGGGGGGCTAGCTAATCCATGTATATCGGTTAGGCTTTGATGTTTTCTTTCTTTAGTGGTAATTATTATTTATCTCTGAAAAGTCAAAATTCATCCCTTTAAGGAAAAGCATACGATTGATTAAACAACAAAGTCATAAAAACCACACAACTTTATTTGTTACATTTCCTAGAAATATAAAAACAGTTTGGAAATCAAACATTTATTATACTGGTGGTTTAACTGAGAGCCTTGTGATACGTACTTTTTTCATTTGTTTAGAAATATTTTTGTGGTTCTGAAAAGAACCGTTTTTTTTCGTCGAAAATTAAAATGCGATGAATAGTAGAGAGTAGATTGATGTAACTAACGATGAGGAAGAAACATAAAAACCAAACAATGCTGGTATACCGGTATTGTCGTCGCCTCGTAGTCTCATAGATAAAACATAGGTTATAAAAAAAACTTAACCGCCAAAACCGTAAAGTGTACGCCCTTGACGCTTCAAAGCGTAAACGACATCCATGGCGGTGACGGTTTTACGTTTTGCGTGTTCGGTGTAGGTGACGGCATCACGAATGACGTTTTCGAGGAATACCTTCAGGACACCTCTGGTTTCTTCGTAAATGAGACCGGAGATACGTTTCACTCCTCCACGACGTGACAATCTTCTGATCGCGGGCTTCGTGATGCCCTGGATGTTATCACGTAAAACTTTACGATGACGTTTTGCTCCACCTTTTCCCAATCCCTTTCCACCTTTGCCACGACCGGTCATTTTGAATGATTATTGATTCAAATTAAGCTTTGTTTCACAAAAGAAAACGACACAGATTTGACTGCTTCGTCGAAAACAACTACCTGCTCGCCAGATTAGTCAACTCATTTTATAGTTTAGTTTCGCTCCGCCTCTTAAGTTACTTTTTTGACCAATCAGATAACGCATAGTGTCACCCTAGTTAATAAAATACGGCGAAAAATTTTGTTGCAGGGTCATATGAACCGTCGCCGTTGTTAGTGACGTACGTAGGTGTTTATGTGTGTGTATGTGTAGTTGAGGGATAAAGAAGTAGTCAAAAAAATGGCCCGTACCAAACAAACTGCTCGTAAATCGACCGGTGGAAAAGCTCCACGAAAACAGCTTGCCACTAAGGCAGCAAGAAAAAGCGCACCCGCCACTGGAGGAGTGAAAAAACCTCATCGCTACAGGCCCGGTACAGTGGCACTGCGTGAAATTCGTCGTTATCAGAAAAGCACCGAACTGTTGATTCGTAAATTGCCCTTCCAACGCTTGGTCAGGGAAATAGCCCAGGATTTCAAGACCGATCTTCGTTTCCAAAGTTCTGCCGTTATGGCACTCCAAGAAGCGAGTGAAGCGTATCTTGTCGGACTTTTTGAAGATACAAATTTATGTGCCATCCATGCAAAACGCGTCACCATCATGCCTAAAGACATCCAACTGGCAAGACGTATTCGAGGAGAACGAGCTTAAAATGAAAAAATAAACAAAAAAAAAAACGGTTCTTTTCAGAACCACAAAATTGTTTACAAATGAAAATGTTTCGCAATATTGACAGTAATTAAAGTAACAGTACGCGGATCATAATGAATTTTAAACTCTGTCAAACAATAAAAACAATGATGCTTTTATTTATGATTGTTCGCTCTGGTTAAGGGTAGGTAAACAAATCGTTTTAATTGATCGGTACTTCAAGAACACATGCTCACTCGACACCGACCTCCAGAACACGCTCAAGAAAGTCCGCAACCGATCCAACCTCCTCCGCCATCTCATGGGAAACTTCCAAGGGTGCCATTCCCGCACTCTTCTCCACACCTACAACACATTCATCCGACCCGTCATCGAGTACCGAGCCCCCATCTACGCATCTCTCCCACACACCAAGACACATCGCATTGCCACATGCGAACGACAAATCCTTCGCCGAATTCACCGCCTCGACCGCTTCCACGCCAGCAATTCCCTCCACCAGGACACAAACACCACCCCCATCACAGACCGTCTTCACAAACTCCAACAAAACTACATCAAACGCACACTCAACAACAACAACACAATTGCCCAAAACACACTCAACACTTCACATAAGTTTCTCACACGCGACAACACTCTTCGCAACCGAGTCCCCCGGATCCCCAGAAGAAAACTGCCCCATCCACCCACGGCGCTTCTCTCAGCGCTGTACCCCGACCTGCCCGACAATCTTCAACTTCTCGTTGAAGAGACGCCCCTCACAATGAGACGCCACTGACGACACCGACAAGACACCCACGACGACATCCACATCCACAGCTTCCTACGAGCCCCAAACTTCTCACTCTTTCACTCACCACCCGACGACACACACACTCCCACACAACATTCATCCATTTCCTTGACTGAAGAGGCCAAAAGCCTAAAACAGTCCGGACTCGTAGATTAAGTTATAAATATCTTGTATATATTTTATCAAAATCCCTTTTGAAATGTAATTTATTTTGAATAAACGTATTTGAATTGAATTAGTGCACCATGATTTTAGCTTGAACTTTCAAGTTGACAGGTATATTTTGTGTTCGTTGTGCGTATTACAGTTCGTTTGTGTCGTGTTTTTTTTTTCTTTATTAAGATTAGAAATATTAAAAAATATGCCACCAAAGACAAGCGGTAAAGCAGCGAAAAAGGCTGGAAAAGCTCAAAAGAATATTTCGAAGAGCGACAAGAAAAAGAAGCGCAGGAGGAAGGAAAGCTATGCAATCTATATTTATAAGGTATTGAAGCAAGTACACCCCGATACCGGTATTTCGAGCAAGGCGATGAGCATCATGAACAGTTTCGTTAATGATATCTTTGAACGGATCGCCGCTGAAGCTTCTCGTCTTGCGCATTACAACAAGCGTTCGACGATTACGAGCCGGGAAATTCAAACAGCGGTTCGTCTCTTGTTGCCTGGTGAATTGGCAAAGCACGCAGTCTCTGAAGGTACCAAAGCCGTCACCAAATACACAAGTTCAAAATAGAGAAGTTTTTTCTTTCATCGTTTAAAAAGAAGAAAAAAATGAAATCGGTTCTTTTCAGAACCACAATTAACATTTAAAAGTAAATAAAATTTGTTTCATTAAGTAAAAAATAAATCTAATGACCGACCACTCAAATCTAGATTTTTTTTTATCAATCGAAGCTCTTTTTAAATTAAATTTAAAATGAAACAGCAAAAACAAATTACATCGGTAAAAGTGCGACGCAAAAGAAATCAAGAAATAGCAGGAAAGTAACATCTCGGATTAATCAAATTCTTAACTCTCTTTAGTGTTTCTTCTATATGTCTTAATTTCATTTTTTTTAGTTATTACATTACAAACAATACTACATATTCTGATACGAATTCAATTTCACCTGAGGAATCGGAACCATTGGTTCTTCATTCCTGAACGCACCCTGGGCAGCCATGCCATGCCGTGTTGCCTTAGAAAAAAAAGAAGACGGCGCTCCGGGTTTTCCCCCGAAGTTATCCATTTGATGGAATCTGAAAGGAGCAGCGACGAACTCTTAAATTAGAAATTTAAAAAATATTTATAACATTCTCTCGTTTGTACATCCTTTTTAGTTTAATATTTAGTATTATATTTGGGTGCATAATTAAGACGCGGATTTCTTAAAATAAGTATAAGTTGTTGTGCTGTCATTTATAATTATTACATATTATAATGTCTATATTAGCAACGTAAGGTTGACGTTTCTCCAAAACTGTCACTTTGTCGCTTTAAAGCGACATAACTGAAAAAAACGCTTGTTCTCCCATTTTGTTTATTTTTTATTATTATTATTATTTTTTTTTTTTTGAAATCAAATGTCCAGTGATTTTTGTAACTAGCTATAGTTACTAGTAACAACGAGTAAACAGAAAATAAATAATTGCCAATTTTAATAAATTGTTACATGGTTTTGTTCTGAATATTATGGTATATTGTTAATACTTGGAGATTCAGAAAAAGTTTTGTGTATGTGTGTTGCGAGCGCAAATTTATATTGTCGATTTTGAGAAAATGCTTCAATCGACAAAGGTACAACTTTGCGCTATTAATAGGTACACTAATAGTTATTATTAATAATTATAAAAAATAAATAGATCAATAGTACTTTCCTCAAAGAAATTAACTAACAATTTATTATAATAAACAAATCTTTTATAGTAGATATCTACCCTAAATGTTTGTTATAAATTCGATTTATAAAACTATATACAAGAGTGGAATGATTAATTTATGGCCTCACATAGAAAACAATAATTTAGCAAAACAATTTTTTGATTACTTTTTACTATAACTACCTTTTTATTACATACACTTGGTTAATCGGGGTTTGGAATCCCATCCATGTGGGTCAATTCTGGTAACTTTTTAAACCAAGTTTTTTAGAGCTGTGATATCTTGAAAATTTTCGTTATATTTTTTCCAGTGTATTTTTTTCTTAAATTGGAAAATAGACTAAAATTTACTTTTTTTAAATTGTCGTATAAAATCTAAAGAATTGCGCTAAAACAGCTCCTTACATTGTTCAGTTTTCGTTTTTCCGGCGAGCTTCTGTGCTCAGAAAATGTGTTTTTGTCAATTTTTTCCCATACCCAAAACTTGATCAAAGATATAATGTGTTTGCTATTTTAAAATTATTAATGCTTGAACTATCTCAGACAACTATTATTTCTAATCTTCCAATATCTTTTTATGACATTTCTACAGGAGAAGCATTCTTAGATTTTCTTGAACTTGATGCATTCTTAAGATTTGTATGGTTTTTTTAAATGTCCAAAATACACTTTCAACCATACTAGGCAATGAAAAAGGTATATCTAATGTATAGAATCTAAGCCACCCATCTCAGCCACTTGACCTGACCTGACCTGACCATACCGTCAGGAGTGAAAGCTTATTCTTTTTCTCCAGGAATTAGCGCCTCCGTTCTTAGATCGTGCACGCTGGTTCCCAAGACATCTTCTGGCCGCCTCCTACGGCAGATGATCTAGGTCCCTCAGCGGGCATTTTTCTACGTCTTTTCGTTTACGAAGAATCAGAGCTTTTCGAACATTGATTTCTTCCTTCTTCCCCCATTTTCTTAGTTTTATAAATCTCCTCTGTAAATTTCTGTACTGTTCTCCAATGCTCATTGTTCTCGAGCATTTTTTCAACTAGATTATCATGTATAAGTTTATTACTTATTTGTAATTCCCACTTCTATCGAATGGCATCGCGTTGATAAAACACATGTTTTCGAAAAACACATGTTCGGCTGTATCTTCCTCGTTGCAGTATACACAGCGGTCATCATCTGCTCGATGCATACGGTGTAGATATGACAGAAAAGCCTTATGTCCTATTAAAAACTGTATTAGGTAGTAATTTACCTGTCTCACAGGTTTTCTCCTTTCCATCTACCGACTTATGTTCGAGATAAGACGATGCGATGCGTCCATTTTCTTTTGGAACTGTTGTCCCATCTGGCTTGCCATGCCGTGATAGATTGCTCTATCACTTTATGCTTGTTGCCTGTTCTATCAAGTACCTTCCTACTGTCTTTAATTTGAAAGGCGATAGAAGCCAGAAGCGACCTCTGCTATTATCTGAGGGGAAATGCTTTTACGCATACCAGACTAGGTCTGGTTATGTGGGACTCGGTCGGTAAATGTGCAAGCCGACAATACCCACTAAAACCCCTCGCGTCACCTTAGGGATCGGAACCATTGGTCCTTCATACCTGAACGCACGCTGGGTAGCCATGCCGGTTTGCATGGCGCCAGAAGAAAAGAAGAGGGCGCTCCGGGGATTCCCCCGAAGTGATCCATTTGATGGAATCTGAAAAGAGCTGCGACAGATAAATGTGGCAATGACATTTGATGCTTACCAGATTCGGAAGATCTGAGTGAGAAGGCATTTTTCGATCACAAGAGAGCCATCCTTGGCCTCTTGCATCTGGACGGACCGTTTTCGTCGTAGTCAACGGCCTCTCGCACCAGGGGGTTCGGGTGGGCTTCCGCCTTCGAAAAGGCTCGCTCGGCGGTCTCACGGAAGAATTCCTCCATCGTCGGCATCTTCGCCTCTCGGTGCAATTGGTTGTTGCGAACAAACCACGGGGCGTTGAATGCTTGACGGAGAAATTTGTTTTGGAAAGTTTGTAACTTATGCATCCGAGTCTTACAGGGCGCGAACGCCCAAGCCACAGAAGCATAAGTCATGGTAGGTCGGATCACTGATTTGTACAACAAGAGCTTGTTGTCAATTGACAACGCGCTCCGCCGACATACGAGAGATCTCAGCATTCCCGTGGCTATCTTACCCTTCGCGAGTGCGTAGTCAAGATGTGGGCCGAAGGAGTTTCCTCTGCACACTTATAAGTTTTTGCTTATATTTCTTCATTTTCAATACCCCTCTCTAATACCCGACCCGACCCGACTCGACTCGACTCGACTCGACCCGACCCGACCCGACCCGACCCGACCCGACCCGACCCGACCCGACCCGACCCGACTTGACCCGACCCGACCCGACCTGATCTGACCTGACCTAACCTGACTTTATCTTCTTAACTCTATACTTGTACTTGTACAATTATACTCAAACCTTAAACAGATAAATAAAATAATATCTTACTATGATAATTACGTTTAGTCATAGGTATACAGATAGGGAATCAAAAGCTTTGTTCACGATAGCGATCGATGAGCTTGTTCTGGCATTAATTGCATGCACAGTACATATGAGAAAAAAACCTGAACTTTTAGTTACAGGCCGTCGTTCACGGTCGAGAATATAACCTAGATACCGGATCAGTTCAGAACCAGTCCAAACGATCTTCATGTTCATTCGATCAAAGATTTTTAGTTCTAGACTTGCGCAGTTGACGAAAGCGGTTTTGTCTTTGTTACTCTCGTGTTTTGGTGCTTTACTGTCTATTTTATTATTGAGATTTATTTAATATATTACTAAATCGAAATTATTTGTAAAATAACTTTTGTGAATGTGAAAATGAGTAGTTTTTTACATTTTACACTTTTTTGTACCAATGTTTCTCTTTTATAAATGTGTGATAATTTTTTGCGGTTTTCCGATTTTTAAACATTTACTGTATACTTGACAACGGTATATTATTGTTTGTGGTAAACGATAATCCATAGCTGGTTCAGAACCGCACATGCGCTTTAAATGAGTCTTGGACTAATTTAGGATTAGTCCTAAATATCCTACGCAAACAAAGCTAATATTATTAGTACAGAAGCTTTAATATTGGAAAGTAAAAACAAAACAAAAAAATAAATGTAATAGAATTAATAATAACTGATTAAAACAAAAAAAAAGTATTTATATTAAATACTTAATATACTTCCAAATGAAAAATAGTCAAAAAATGACAATTTTATGACAATGCTTAAAATGTTAGTTGCCTGATCTAGAAAATTTACGCATCTTTATTAGCTATAATATCTACAGATAAAGAAAACCATGTTTACTAATTTTTAAAACAATAATGAATTTGTATAAATCTATCTTATTCAAACAAATATTTCTCGATTTTTTAATAAACTTATTTATTAATTATCCTCTTCAATTTTAAAGTAACTCGGTGGCGTTCTGTAATGACTATTTCAATTTTTGTTAATAAAATAAAAATTTGTAACAAATATTATTTTTTTAAATATCTTCAAATTAACACTATAAATATTTTTTATAAAAAACATATTTGTTTCATCAAAAGTTGTAAATTTTTTATTGATTCAATAAAGTCTACAATACTTACTCAGTTTATGAATTAAGTAGATCAGCAGACAAATGATCTAATATTTATAAACATTTGGCAACATTTTAATTAACTTCTTTGACGTTGTGTGCTTAAGAATTAAAAAAAACCAGATTAAACTTAAACTATCTATATCTAGTAAACTTAAACTACTTAATCTATCAATCTGTCTTTCTATCATATTTAAAATTTTCATTTTGTATATGACTTTTTTTACTTCAAATCACAAAAAAAAACAGTTAGAAACACGTTTGTGCTTAACCAAAACATTACATACTTTTTTTTAATCTAAATGCAAAATAGATTATGATACGCCACGTAAAACGTTTCGAGAATTTAATCTTAGTTATTGTTGAAACATGCAATCAAATATTCGGTTCATATATCAAAAATCATCCAAATTAGTAAAAATAGATTTCTACCAAATTTCTATCTAATTGCGTAGGCAAATAAATAAAAATATTTTAGTGATAATTTTTAAATTATCTTCCAAGTTATAATTATTTTTATTTTATACGCGCGCGCCATTGTCGACATCGAAGGAAAGAGTTTCCTATTATCTAGGTATTATTAATTTATTAAAAAGTACCAATTTATTACTGAGTGCAAGAGAGAGAGAGAAAGAGACAAACAGACATTAGGTATATCTGTTTTAGTAGAATTTACAATTTGTGAAGTGTCACTTGAAAAAAAGCATCTCATATAAACGAAAGAAGTAAACTACATTGTCATCTGTTGTTGTTGTTGTTGTTGTTGTTGTTGTTGTTGTTGTTGTTGTTGTTGTTGTTGTTCTTTTCTATAATAATTTTGGTTCCAAGTTGAATTTTGGTTTTTACTTTAGGTAAAGAAAAACAAAACAGTAAGATGCAAACAAATAAAACCAAAGTATATTTTAACGTGTATAGGTTGGTAACTAACTACCTACATATTCTTCACTATAACACATTTTTGTGTTTGTGTAAAGTGACAGAATTTGTATTACGTAGGTGGATAGAACTAACTATTGAAATTGAAATTGAAATACAAAATTGATAAGTTTAAAAATAGTTTTCAGTGAATGTTGCTAATAGTTAGAACGTATAGATGACAACGCATTGCAACGAAACGAATCAAATTTGTTTCTATTTAGAAATGCATTTTATTTATAAAATAGAGTATTGTACAATAATGAAACATCGGTAAAGTTATAAGTATACTAAAACAACAAATATTAATAAAATAAACGTTTTTATTGTGACATTTTCTATCATACAACAGTTTACATCAAACGTTTGCATCTTCGAATGTTTTTTGAGATTTCGTTGTTTTTATCAAGACCAAAGTATAGAAAAAACTTTTAGAAAACATAAACAACTATTTTTTTTTTAATGTTTGCATTCAATGTACCCTAATGACTCCTGGGGCCCGTCATCTTCCAAAAAGTTCCGGTTTCGTAGTTGGTTTCGTTTCGTGCATCGACTGTTTTGAAAGAATTTTTCCGCACAAAAACAAAAGTATTTAAAAAAATTCTTATTGGCATTCGGTAGAGGATAGATTAGACTTTCGACAGACCAAAGACCAACTTTTCACGTTTACCCAGTAAGTATCTGTCGACGACGTCGCAGTTTGATGTTCTCTTTAACCGCGAATAAGTCGTCGGTACGGCGAGCGTCTGTAAGGACGTCACTAGGTCCTGAGAATAGTCGTTTCGTTGATATAAATTTCAGAATATATAGGAAAAATCTTTTTTTCAAAATTGGTTTTGTCGTCGGCTCGAAAACATTGACGATCGTCAAAAAGGAACGATGTCATCACGCCAAAGTCTAGTGTGAGGCCCCGATAATTTTAATGTTGGCGAGCGTGGTGTTTGTTTAGTCCGCGGTCGGGTTTATTTTCTAGGCAATAAAAACTTTGTTACCAGCCCCAACCAATCCGCGAGTCGCTCTCGAGAGTCTTCTGGGTTTTCCCCGCAATTCTGCGAAAAACCCCTCAATACGAATTACCGCTCCACCCACACTCACCCCTTGTGAGCCCATTGGATGTCGGCTAAGGGTTGTTTAACATAAAACGAGCCACCCTTAGCCACACCAAGTGAGTAATCAATCAGTCATGAAGTGAGTCTAAGTCAGTGAGTGTTCAACCTGTACTCATTCCCTTCTAAACACCACGCTGGTCTCTGCGATGGGCGCTATCGACCCTCCACCAGCTCTTCCTTCCTTCCCTTGTCTCATTTAATGCTTACTCAGTAGTTTCATTCCGACCAAACCCCGAACTTTTCAGTTCGTGACTTCAAAGGAAGTTTCATACAAGTAACGACCATTGTTACCGCTGCTACGCTGAGCTGCGCCACAAGGGCCAAAAAGCTTCGCGGTAACAATTTGGCGCCCGACACGTGGGGCTGTTTCGACGTCGGAGACGCCGACTTATCCACTACCCTTACCCTCATGCTCTCCAAGTGATGCCCAGTACTCGTGCTAGTGCAACATTAAACCAAATCAACGCCATGGACGCCCTGACCGAAGCCATTCGCGAGCTTATTCAAGCTCAAATCGACGCTGCAAGAGCCCAAACTCAGTTCCATGAGTCGCTCCGGACCAACAACGAAACTCCAGCACCGCAAGAACCCTTGCCACTACCAGAGTTTTTCGGCGAAAATCACGAGGACCCACAACGATTCCTGGACACATGCCTCCTTCGAATCAACAACGACAACCAGGAGATTCGCCTTCAGAGAATCGTTTCACAACTCCGGGGGCCCGCCAAAGAGTGGTGGAGACTCAACGGAGCGCTCATTCCCACATACGAGGATTTCACCGCCGCTTTCCTGAACCGATACAACGGGGTGAGTCATTTGTTTAAACTCAAAGCGTCACTCTACGGCGACGGTCAACGAAACGAAAACGTGGAGCATTTTCTTCGACGAAAATGGCTCCTAGCAAAGCGAGTAGCACCCGAACTGCCGGAGTCGCAACTGGTGCGACTCACAGCCGGGTTGCTGACACCGGAACTCGCTGCGGCTAGCGGAACTGTATTTCCGCAATCGATGAACGATTTTATCGAAGCCATGATCCAAGTAGAGGAAAACAGAAAGCGTTTACCCTCGAACCACACTCGGCAGCCCCCTTCGCTACCAAAGTGCCGTTTTTGTCCCGGCTTTCACTTTCATCGGGACTGCTCTGCGAAACCACGAACATTTTCGTCGGGAAACGAAAATGGGGCCGTCGCCAAGGCTCAGCCCAAAGCCATGTCGTCCGGTCCCCAGCAGTAAACTTCGCCGAGGCCAAACCTCAACCCCTACTGGAAGAGGGGCCCCAAAATCTGCTTCCAGTGGCGCCCAACTTTTCAAAACAAAAATCCGCGACAGTAAACAGTGCGCCCCCTGAACCGAAATTCGAAACGCAGCCCCATCCACGTCATTCTCCACGTGCCGCCGGCTCTACCGCAGCCCCCACGTCGAGAGCACCCGTTTTCACGCGCACCGTTGGCTCTGACGCAGCCCCCATGCCGAAAACAACCGTTTCCTTGGACAAGGAAACAACTGCTGCGATTTTCAAATCTATCATCGAGGCCGTAACTGTCCCAGTCGCTAAACTAACTCCACGCAATAGCAGCCCCCTTGCTGCTGCAACCACTACGAATCAAGGCTCAACCGCAGCCCCAAAAATTCGCGAAACCGAAGGTTCAACCGTAACCTCAACACCAGCAACCGAATTTCGACCTGCCTCGGAGGTACAGCCCCCTATGAACACGACCGTTTCGGTCCAAACCGCTGTCGCCGGCGCCGTTGGCTCGCACGTAGCCTCCACGCCGAGGACAACCGCTTCCTTGGACAAGGAGGTACTGGCTGTCACTTCCGAAACCACGACTAAAGCTCGTCAGGTACCGAACAACCAGGTGTTCTACCACAGCAAAGCCCTCGAAAAAGGGACCCCAAAACGCCATGACAGCCCCCTTGCTGCAAAAAGCGAAGACACTGCGACATCAACACCGCTCCAAGCAAGTGCGTGCCCCGCCAGTGTTTCAATAGACATGCCAAGACACGATAAAGAGATTGCCGAAGACGAAGCCCCCATCGAAGAGCCTCCACCTGAACCACCACCTGAGGTCGACAAACAAGATGGAATTTCCCAGGAGAAAATCCTAACCATAGCAGAAGAGGTCCGACAGGCTCAGATTAGCGATGCCTTAACCCGACGGTTGATTAACCAGCGCCGAGACATGGAGGAAAACCCCCCCGAAGGCAACGGTTGGCAAAGTGGATTCTACAAAAACTATTGCATCGACAATGGCTACCTGTGCCGTCGCCCTAAGAACACGCTCTACGTACCAGCTGGCATTAAGGAGCGCGTGCTCTTCGAACATCACGACGCAACATTAGCTGGACACCCTGGGGCTGACGAAAGTGAGCGCCTAATTCGGAATAATTTTCACTGGCCCTCCTTGAGACAAGACGTGCGAGACTACGTGAGTACATGTTTACTATGCGCGCGGTTCAAAAAACGCCCCAATCAAACCCTTGCACCGTTACGACCGCGTCGCCCCCAAAGGCCCTTCGAAACCATCGCCTGCGATGTCATGGGGCCTTATCCCATCACGCCCAGGGGCAATAGGTTCATTGTCACAATCACGGATCTATTTACTCGATGGGTCGAAGCGTACCCAGTACAAGAAGCCAGTGCGAAAACTATAATAACAATCTTCGACAAGGAAGTTTTTGCCCGGTTTGGCTACCCCAAGAACATCATCACGGACAACGGCCCCCAGTTCACAAGCAGCAGATGGACAAAAGCATGCCAACGTTGGGGATGCCAACCATGGACTACCGCCACCTACACGCCCCGGCAAAACCCTACGGAAAGGCGTAATCAGGAGCTCAAAAAGCTTCTTAAAATCCACCTACATCAGAAATCCCAACTCGATTGGGATATCCAACTTCCGGGTATCTTGTTTACCCTACGAAAACGAAGAAACGCAGCCACGGGGCAACCATCGAGCCAGCTGCTCTACGGGGTGGAACTCCAATTCCCAGGCGAATGGGATGGCCCAAAAGCGAGAGAAGCGCGGCCCGAACCTGAAGCTCTTCGCCAACAAGCGCGAAGGCACCAAGAACACTACGTGGCGCGAAAACTCGATGTGGAACCCCCACATCATCCACCACCCACCTACGAACCTGGCGATCAGGTTCTTATTCAGTTCTTACCGCTGGGAAGCCAGCCGTTCGCGTCCAAATGGAGAGGTCCATTTCCAGTCATCCAAGCGCTCGGAGATGGCGGCATGTACCTAGTGGACTCCGACCCTAAACCAACCAAGGTCCATGTAGACCGGATGCGACCCGCGCCCTTGGCTCGATAAAGACAATATTTCATTTTCTTTCCTGTGTATATAAACCCGCGAGTGAGTGTAGGATAATTACGTAATTAGTCTAAGTTAATTATAAAGTTTGCGGTAACTATTTCTGTAAATACTCGTTAAGGTTAGCTATCTGGCAACGGGCTACGCTAGAAGCTAAGCGGTACGCCTGCGGCTACCATTTTTCATTTGTCACCATGTCTTTTACATTTATTTCGTGCAATTATTGTTGTGATTTTATTTTAACATTTATGTACATTGTTCTTATAAAATAAACACGAGACATCCCTCTCCGCCTCTCCGCCAATAACCCAGAATGCTCCGAGCCCGTCTCGCGTCTCAAACCGGGGGCGACTTGTTACCAGCCCCAACCAATCCGCGAGTCGCTCTCGAGAGTCTTCTGGGTTTTCCCCGCAATTCTGCGAAAAACCCCTCAATACGAATTACCGCTCCACCCACACTCACCCCTTGTGAGCCCATTGGATGTCGGCTAAGGGTTGTTTAACATAAAACGAGCCACCCTTAGCCACACCAAGTGAGTAATCAATCAGTCATGAAGTGAGTCTAAGTCAGTGAGTGTTCAACCTGTACTCATTCCCTTCTAAACACCACGCTGGTCTCTGCGATGGGCGCTATCGACCCTCCACCAGCTCTTCCTTCCTTCCCTTGTCTCATTTAATGCTTACTCAGTAGTTTCATTCCGACCAAACCCCGAACTTTTCAGTTCGTGACTTCAAAGGAAGTTTCATACAAGTAACGACCATTGTTACCGCTGCTACGCTGAGCTGCGCCACAAGGGCCAAAAAGCTTCGCGGTAACAACTTTGTTACCAGCCCCAACCAATCCGCGAGTCGCTCTCGAGAGTCTTCTGGGTTTTCCCCGCAATTCTGCAAAAAAACCCCTCAATACGAATTACCGCTCCACCCACACTCACCCCTTGTGAGCCCATTGGATGTCGGCTAAGGGTTGTTTAACATAAAACGAGCCACCCTTAGCCACACCAAGTCAGTAATCAATCAGTCATGAAGTGAGTCTAAGTCAGTGAGTGTTCAACCTGTACTCATTCCCTTCTAAACACCACGCTGGTCTCTGCGATGGGCGCTATCGACCCTCCACCAGCTCTTCCTTCCTTCCCTTGTCTCATTTAATGCTTACTCAGTAGTTTCATTCCGACCAAACCCCGAACTTTTCAGTTCGTGACTTCAAATGAAGTTTCATACAAGTAACGACCATTGTTACCGCTGCTACGCTGAGCTGCGCCACAAGGGCCAAAAAGCTTCGCGGTAACAATTTGGCGCCCGACACGTGGGGCTGTTTCGACGTCGGAGACGCCGACTTATCCACTACCCTTACCCTCATGCTCTCCAAGTGATGCCCAGTACTCGTGCTAGTGCAACATTAAACCAAATCAACGCCATGGACGCCCTGACCGAAGCCATTCGCGAGCTTATTCAAGCTCAAATCGACGCTGCAAGAGCCCAAACTCAGTTCCATGAGTCGCTCCGGACCAACAACGAAACTCCAGCACCGCAAGAACCCTTGCCACTACCAGAGTTTTTCGGCGAAAATCACGAGGACCCACAACGATTCCTGGACACATGCCTCCTTCGAATCAACAACGACAACCAGGAGATTCGCCTTCAGAGAATCGTTTCACAACTCCGGGGGCCCGCCAAAGAGTGGTGGAGACTCAACGGATCGCTCATTCCCACATACGAGGATTTCACCGCCGCTTTCCTGAACCGATACAACGGGGTGAGTCATTTGTTTAAACTCAAAGCGTCACTCTACGGCGACGGTCAACGAAACGAAAACGTGGAGCATTTTCTTCGACGAAAATGGCTCCTAGCAAAGCGAGTAGCACCCGAACTGCCGGAGTCGCAACTGGTGCGACTCACAGCCGGGTTGCTGACACCGGAACTCGCTGCGGCTAGCGGAACTGTATTTCCGCAATCGATGAACGATTTTATCGAAGCCATGATCCAAGTAGAGGAAAACAGAAAGCGTTTACCCTCGAACCACACTCGGCAGCCCCCTTCGCTACCAAAGTGCCGTTTTTGTCCCGGCTTTCACTTTCATCGGGACTGCTCTGCGAAACCACGAACATTTTCGTCGGGAAACGAAAATGGGGCCGTCGCCAAGGCTCAGCCCAAAGCCATGTCGTCCGGTCCCCAGCAGTAAACTTCGCCGAGGCCAAACCTCAACCCCTACTGGAAGAGGGGCCCCAAAATCTGCTTCCAGTGGCGCCCAACTTTTCAAAACAAAAATCCGCGACAGTAAACAGTGCGCCCCCTGAACCGAAATTCGAAACGCAGCCCCATCCACGTCATTCTCCACGTGCCGCCGGCTCTACCGCAGCCCCCACGTCGAGAGCACCCGTTTTCACGCGCACCGTTGGCTCTGACGCAGCCCCCATGCCGAAAACAACCGTTTCCTTGGACAAGGAAACAACTGCTGCGATTTTCAAATCTATCATCGAGGCCGTAACTGTCCCAGTCGCTAAACTAACTCCACGCCATAGCAGCCCCCTTGCTGCTACAACCACTACGAATCAAGGCTCAACCGCAGCCCCAAAAATTCGCGAAACCGAAGGTTCAACCGTAACCTCAACACCAGCAACCGAATGTCGACCTGCCTCGGAGGTACAGCCCCCTATGAACACGACCGTTTCGGTCCAAACCGCTGTCGCCGGCGCCGTTGGCTCGCACGTAGCCTCCACGCCGAGGACAACCGCTTCCTTGGACAAGGAGGTACTGGCTGTCACTTCCGAAACCACGACTAAAGCTCGTCAGGTACCGAACAACCAGGTGTTCTACCACAGCAAAGCCCTCGAAAAAGGGACCCCAAAACGCCATGACAGCCCCCTTGCTGCAAAAAGCGAAGACACTGCGACATCAACACCGCTCCAAGCAAGTGCGTGCCCCGCCAGTGTTTCAATAGACATGCCAAGACACGATAAAGAGATTGCCGAAGACGAAGCCCCCATCGAAGAGCCTCCACCTGAACCACCACCTGAGGTCGACAAACAAGATGGAATTTCCCAGGAGAAAATCCTAACCATAGCAGAAGAGGTCCGACAGGCTCAGATTAGCGATGCCTTAACCCGACGGTTGATTAACCAGCGCCGAGACATGGAGGAAAACCCCCCCGAAGGCAACGGTTGGCAAAGTGGATTCTACAAAAACTATTGCATCGACAATGGCTACCTGTGCCGTCGCCCTAAGAACACGCTCTACGTACCAGCTGGCATTAAGGAGCGCGTGCTCTTCGAACATCACGACGCAACATTAGCTGGACACCCTGGGGCTGACGAAAGTGAGCGCCTAATTCGGAATACTTTTCACTGGCCCTCCTTGAGACAAGACGTGCGAGACTACGTGAGTACATGTTTACTATGCGCGCGGTTCAAAAAACGCCCCAATCAAACCCTTGCACCGTTACGACCGCGTCGCCCCCAAAGGCCCTTCGAAACCATCGCCTGCGATGTCATGGGGCCTTATCCCATCACGCCCAGGGGCAATAGGTTCATTGTCACAATCACGGATCTATTTACTCGATGGGTCGAAGCGTACCCAGTACAAGAAGCCAGTGCGAAAACTATAATAACAATCTTCGACAAGGAAGTTTTTGCCCGGTTTGGCTACCCCAAGAACATCATCACGGACAACGGCCCCCAGTTCACAAGCAGCAGATGGACAAAAGCATGCCAACGTTGGGGATGCCAACCATGGACTACCGCCACCTACACGCCCCGGCAAAACCCTACGGAAAGGCGTAATCAGGAGCTCAAAAAGCTTCTTAAAATCCACCTACATCAGAAATCCCAACTCGATTGGGATATCCAACTTCCGGGTATCTTGTTTACCCTACGAAAACGAAGAAACGCAGCCACGGGGCAACCACCGAGCCAGCTGCTCTACGGGGTGGAACTCCAATTCCCAGGCGAATGGGATGGCCCAAAAGCGAGAGAAGCGCGGCCCGAACCTGAAGCTCTTCGCCAACAAGCGCGAAGGCACCAAGAACACTACGTGGCGCGAAAACTCGATGTGGAACCCCCACATCATCCACCACCCACCTACGAACCTGGCGATCAGGTTCTTATTCAGTTCTTACCGCTGGGAAGCCAGCCGTTCGCGTCCAAATGGAGAGGTCCATTTCCAGTCATCCAAGCGCTCGGAGATGGCGGCATGTACCTAGTGGACTCCGACCCTAAACCAACCAAGGTCCATGTAGACCGGATGCGACCCGCGCCCTTGGCTCGATAAAGACAATATTTCATTTTCTTTCCTTTGTATATAAACCCGCGAGTGAGTGTAGGATAATTACGTAATTAGTCTAAGTTAATTATAAAGTTTGCGGTAACTATTTCTGTAAATACTCGTTAAGGTTAGCTATCTGGCAACGGGCTACGCTAGAAGCTAAGCGGTACGCCTGCGGCTACCATTTTTCATTTGTCACCATGTCTTTTACATTTGTTTCGTGCAATTATTGTTGTGATTTTATTTTAACATTTATGTACATTGTTCTTATAAAATAAACACGAGACATCCCTCTCCGCCTCTCCGCCAATAACCCAGAATGCTCCGAGCCCGTCTTGCGTCTCAAACCGGGGGCGACTTGTTACCAGCCCCAACCAATCCGCGCGTCGCTCTCGAGAGCCTTCTGGGTTTTCCCCGCAATTCTGCGAAAAACCCCTCAATACGAATTACCGCTCCACCCACACTCACCCCTTGTGAGCCCATTGGATGTCGGCTAAGGGTTGTTTAACATAAAACGAGCCACCCTTAGCCACACCAAGTCAGTAATCAATCAGTCATGAAGTGAGTCTAAGTCAGTGAGTGTTCAACCTGTACTCATTCCCTTCTAAACACCACGCTGGTCTCTGCGATGGGCGCTATCGACCCTCCACCAGCTCTTCCTTCCTTCCCTTGTCTCATTTAATGCTTACTCAGTAGTTTCATTCCGACCAAACCCCGAACTTTTCAGTTCGTGACTTCAAATGAAGTTTCATACAAGTAACGACCATTGTTACCGCTGCTACGCTGAGCTGCGCCACAAGGGCCAAAAAGCTTCGCGGTAACAACTTTGTTACCAGCCCCAACCAATCCGCGCGTCGCTCTCGAGAGCCTTCTGGGTTTTCCCCGCAATTCTGCGAAAAACCCCTCAATACGAATTACCGCTCCACCCACACTCACCCCTTGTGAGCCCATTGGATGTCGGCTAAGGGTTGTTTAACATAAAACGAGCCACCCTTAGCCACACCAAGTCAGTAATCAATCAGTCATGAAGTGAGTCTAAGTCAGTGAGTGTTCAACCTGTACTCATTCCCTTCTAAACACCACGCTGGTCTCTGCGATGGGCGCTATCGACCCTCCACCAGCTCTTCCTTCCTTCCCTTGTCTCATTTAATGCTTACTCAGTAGTTTCATTCCGACCAAACCCCGAACTTTTCAGTTCGTGACTTCAAATGAAGTTTCATACAAGTAACGACCATTGTTACCGCTGCTACGCTGAGCTGCGCCACAAGGGCCAAAAAGCTTCGCGGTAACAATTTGGCGCCCGACACGTGGGGCTGTTTCGACGTCGGAGACGCCGACTTATCCACTACCCTTACCCTCATGCTCTCCAAGTGATGCCCAGTACTCGTGCTAGTGCAACATTAAACCAAATCAACGCCATGGACGCCCTGACCGAAGCCATTCGCGAGCTTATTCAAGCTCAAATCGACGCTGCAAGAGCCCAAACTCAGTTCCATGAGTCGCTCCGGACCAACAACGAAACTCCAGCACCGCAAGAACCCTTGCCACTACCAGAGTTTTTCGGCGAAAATCACGAGGACCCACAACGATTCCTGGACACATGCCTCCTTCGAATCAACAACGACAACCAGGAGATTCGCCTTCAGAGAATCGTTTCACAACTCCGGGGGCCCGCCAAAGAGTGGTGGAGACTCAACGGATCGCTCATTCCCACATACGAGGATTTCACCGCCGCTTTCCTGAACCGATACAACGGGGTGAGTCATTTGTTTAAACTCAAAGCGTCACTCTACGGCGACGGTCAACGAAACGAAAACGTGGAGCATTTTCTTCGACGAAAATGGCTCCTAGCAAAGCGAGTAGCACCCGAACTGCCGGAGTCGCAACTGGTGCGACTCACAGCCGGGTTGCTGACACCGGAACTCGCTGCGGCTAGCGGAACTGTATTTCCGCAATCGATGAACGATTTTATCGAAGCCATGATCCAAGTAGAGGAAAACAGAAAGCGTTTACCCTCGAACCACACTCGGCAGCCCCCTTCGCTACCAAAGTGCCGTTTTTGTCCCGGCTTTCACTTTCATCGGGACTGCTCTGCGAAACCACGAACATTTTCGTCGGGAAACGAAAATGGGGCCGTCGCCAAGGCTCAGCCCAAAGCCATGTCGTCCGGTCCCCAGCAGTAAACTTCGCCGAGGCCAAACCTCAACCCCTACTGGAAGAGGGGCCCCAAAATCTGCTTCCAGTGGCGCCCAACTTTTCAAAACAAAAATCCGCGACAGTAAACAGTGCGCCCCCTGAACCGAAATTCGAAACGCAGCCCCATCCACGTCATTCTCCACGTGCCGCCGGCTCTACCGCAGCCCCCACGTCGAGAGCACCCGTTTTCACGCGCACCGTTGGCTCTGACGCAGCCCCCATGCCGAAAACAACCGTTTCCTTGGACAAGGAAACAACTGCTGCGATTTTCAAATCTATCATCGAGGCCGTAACTGTCCCAGTCGCTAAACTAACTCCACGCAATAGCAGCCCCCTTGCTGCTACAACCACTACGAATCAAGGCTCAACCGCAGCCCCAAAAATTCGCGAAACCGAAGGTTCAACCGTAACCTCAACACCAGCAACCGAATTTCGACCTGCCTCGGAGGTACAGCCCCCTATGAACACGACCGTTTCGGTCCAAACCGCTGTCGCCGGCGCCGTTGGCTCGCACGTAGCCTCCACGCCGAGGACAACCGCTTCCTTGGACAAGGAGGTACTGGCTGTCACTTCCGAAACCACGACTAAAGCTCGTCAGGTACCGAACAACCAGGTGTTCTACCACAGCAAAGCCCTCGAAAAAGGGACCCCAAAACGCCATGACAGCCCCCTTGCTGCAAAAAGCGAAGACACTGCGACATCAACACCGCTCCAAGCAAGTGCGTGCCCCGCCAGTGTTTCAATAGACATGCCAAGACACGATAAAGAGATTGCCGAAGACGAAGCCCCCATCGAAGAGCCTCCACCTGAACCACCACCTGAGGTCGACAAACAAGATGGAATTTCCCAGGAGAAAATCCTAACCATAGCAGAAGAGGTCCGACAGGCTCAGATTAGCGATGCCTTAACCCGACGGTTGATTAACCAGCGCCGAGACATGGAGGAAAACCCCCCCGAAGGCAACGGTTGGCAAAGTGGATTCTACAAAAACTATTGCATCGACAATGGCTACCTGTGCCGTCGCCCTAAGAACACGCTCTACGTACCAGCTGGCATTAAGGAGCGCGTGCTCTTCGAACATCACGACGCAACATTAGCTGGACACCCTGGGGCTGACGAAAGTGAGCGCCTAATTCGGAATACTTTTCACTGGCCCTCCTTGAGACAAGACGTGCGAGACTACGTGAGTACATGTTTACTATGCGCGCGGTTCAAAAAACGCCCCAATCAAACCCTTGCACCGTTACGACCGCGTCGCCCCCAAAGGCCCTTCGAAACCATCGCCTGCGATGTCATGGGGCCTTATCCCATCACGCCCAGGGGCAATAGGTTCATTGTCACAATCACGGATCTATTTACTCGATGGGTCGAAGCGTACCCAGTACAAGAAGCCAGTGCGAAAACTATAATAACAATCTTCGACAAGGAAGTTTTTGCCCGGTTTGGCTACCCCAAGAACATCATCACGGACAACGGCCCCCAGTTCACAAGCAGCAGATGGACAAAAGCATGCCAACGTTGGGGATGCCAACCATGGACTACCGCCACCTACACGCCCCGGCAAAACCCTACGGAAAGGCGTAATCAGGAGCTCAAAAAGCTTCTTAAAATCCACCTACATCAGAAATCCCAACTCGATTGGGATATCCAACTTCCGGGTATCTTGTTTACCCTACGAAAACGAAGAAACGCAGCCACGGGGCAACCACCGAGCCAGCTGCTCTACGGGGTGGAACTCCAATTCCCAGGCGAATGGGATGGCCCAAAAGCGAGAGAAGCGCGGCCCGAACCTGAAGCTCTTCGCCAACAAGCGCGAAGGCACCAAGAACACTACGTGGCGCGAAAACTCGATGTGGAACCCCCACATCATCCACCACCCACCTACGAACCTGGCGATCAGGTTCTTATTCAGTTCTTACCGCTGGGAAGCCAGCCGTTCGCGTCCAAATGGAGAGGTCCATTTCCAGTCATCCAAGCGCTCGGAGATGGCGGCATGTACCTAGTGGACTCCGACCCTAAACCAACCAAGGTCCATGTAGACCGGATGCGACCCGCGCCCTTGGCTCGATAAAGACAATATTTCATTTTCTTTCCTTTGTATATAAACCCGCGAGTGAGTGTAGGATAATTACGTAATTAGTCTAAGTTAATTATAAAGTTTGCGGTAACTATTTCTGTAAATACTCGTTAAGGTTAGCTATCTGGCAACGGGCTACGCTAGAAGCTAAGCGGTACGCCTGCGGCTACCATTTTTCATTTGTCACCATGTCTTTTACATTTGTTTCGTGCAATTATTGTTGTGATTTTATTTTAACATTTATGTACATTGTTCTTATAAAATAAACACGAGACATCCCTCTCCGCCTCTCCGCCAATAACCCAGAATGCTCCGAGCCCGTCTTGCGTCTCAAACCGGGGGCGACTTGTTACCAGCCCCAACCAATCCGCGCGTCGCTCTCGAGAGCCTTCTGGGTTTTCCCCGCAATTCTGCGAAAAACCCCTCAATACGAATTACCGCTCCACCCACACTCACCCCTTGTGAGCCCATTGGATGTCGGCTAAGGGTTGTTTAACATAAAACGAGCCACCCTTAGCCACACCAAGTCAGTAATCAATCAGTCATGAAGTGAGTCTAAGTCAGTGAGTGTTCAACCTGTACTCATTCCCTTCTAAACACCACGCTGGTCTCTGCGATGGGCGCTATCGACCCTCCACCAGCTCTTCCTTCCTTCCCTTGTCTCATTTAATGCTTACTCAGTAGTTTCATTCCGACCAAACCCCGAACTTTTCAGTTCGTGACTTCAAATGAAGTTTCATACAAGTAACGACCATTGTTACCGCTGCTACGCTGAGCTGCGCCACAAGGGCCAAAAAGCTTCGCGGTAACAACTTTGTTACCAGCCCCAACCAATCCGCGCGTCGCTCTCGAGAGCCTTCTGGGTTTTCCCCGCAATTCTGCGAAAAACCCCTCAATACGAATTACCGCTCCACCCACACTCACCCCTTGTGAGCCCATTGGATGTCGGCTAAGGGTTGTTTAACATAAAACGAGCCACCCTTAGCCACACCAAGTCAGTAATCAATCAGTCATGAAGTGAGTCTAAGTCAGTGAGTGTTCAACCTGTACTCATTCCCTTCTAAACACCACGCTGGTCTCTGCGATGGGCGCTATCGACCCTCCACCAGCTCTTCCTTCCTTCCCTTGTCTCATTTAATGCTTACTCAGTAGTTTCATTCCGACCAAACCCCGAACTTTTCAGTTCGTGACTTCAAATGAAGTTTCATACAAGTAACGACCATTGTTACCGCTGCTACGCTGAGCTGCGCCACAAGGGCCGAAAAGCTTCGCGGTAACAATTTGGCGCCCGACACGTGGGGCTGTTTCGACGTCGGAGACGCCGACTTATCCACTACCCTTACCCTCATGCTCTCCAAGTGATGCCCAGTACTCGTGCTAGTGCAACATTAAACCAAATCAACGCCATGGACGCCCTGACCGAAGCCATTCGCGAGCTTATTCAAGCTCAAATCGACGCTGCAAGAGCCCAAACTCAGTTCCATGAGTCGCTCCGGACCAACAACGAAACTCCAGCACCGCAAGAACCCTTGCCACTACCAGAGTTTTTCGGCGAAAATCACGAGGACCCACAACGATTCCTGGACACATGCCTCCTTCGAATCAACAACGACAACCAGGAGATTCGCCTTCAGAGAATCGTTTCACAACTCCGGGGGCCCGCCAAAGAGTGGTGGAGACTCAACGGATCGCTCATTCCCACATACGAGGATTTCACCGCCGCTTTCCTGAACCGATACAACGGGGTGAGTCATTTGTTTAAACTCAAAGCGTCACTCTACGGCGACGGTCAACGAAACGAAAACGTGGAGCATTTTCTTCGACGAAAATGGCTCCTAGCAAAGCGAGTAGCACCCGAACTGCCGGAGTCGCAACTGGTGCGACTCACAGCCGGGTTGCTGACACCGGAACTCGCTGCGGCTAGCGGAACTGTATTTCCGCAATCGATGAACGATTTTATCGAAGCCATGATCCAAGTAGAGGAAAACAGAAAGCGTTTACCCTCGAACCACACTCGGCAGCCCCCTTCGCTACCAAAGTGCCGTTTTTGTCCCGGCTTTCACTTTCATCGGGACTGCTCTGCGAAACCACGAACATTTTCGTCGGGAAACGAAAATGGGGCCGTCGCCAAGGCTCAGCCCAAAGCCATGTCGTCCGGTCCCCAGCAGTAAACTTCGCCGAGGCCAAACCTCAACCCCTACTGGAAGAGGGGCCCCAAAATCTGCTTCCAGTGGCGCCCAACTTTTCAAAACAAAAATCCGCGACAGTAAACAGTGCGCCCCCTGAACCGAAATTCGAAACGCAGCCCCATCCACGTCATTCTCCACGTGCCGCCGGCTCTACCGCAGCCCCCACGTCGAGAGCACCCGTTTTCACGCGCACCGTTGGCTCTGACGCAGCCCCCATGCCGAAAACAACCGTTTCCTTGGACAAGGAAACAACTGCTGCGATTTTCAAATCTATCATCGAGGCCGTAACTGTCCCAGTCGCTAAACTAACTCCACGCAATAGCAGCCCCCTTGCTGCTGCAACCACTACGAATCAAGGCTCAACCGCAGCCCCAAAAATTCGCGAAACCGAAGGTTCAACCGTAACCTCAACACCAGCAACCGAATTTCGACCTGCCTCGGAGGTACAGCCCCCTATGAACACGACCGTTTCGGTCCAAACCGCTGTCGCCGGCGCCGTTGGCTCGCACGTAGCCTCCACGCCGAGGACAACCGCTTCCTTGGACAAGGAGGTACTGGCTGTCACTTCCGAAACCACGACTAAAGCTCGTCAGGTACCGAACAACCAGGTGTTCTACCACAGCAAAGCCCTCGAAAAAGGGACCCCAAAACGCCATGACAGCCCCCTTGCTGCAAAAAGCGAAGACACTGCGACATCAACACCGCTCCAAGCAAGTGCGTGCCCCGCCAGTGTTTCAATAGACATGCCAAGACACGATAAAGAGATTGCCGAAGACGAAGCCCCCATCGAAGAGCCTCCACCTGAACCACCACCTGAGGTCGACAAACAAGATGGAATTTCCCAGGAGAAAATCCTAACCATAGCAGAAGAGGTCCGACAGGCTCAGATTAGCGATGCCTTAACCCGACGGTTGATTAACCAGCGCCGAGACATGGAGGAAAACCCCCCCGAAGGCAACGGTTGGCAAAGTGGATTCTACAAAAACTATTGCATCGACAATGGCTACCTGTGCCGTCGCCCTAAGAACACGCTCTACGTACCAGCTGGCATTAAGGAGCGCGTGCTCTTCGAACATCACGACGCAACATTAGCTGGACACCCTGGGGCTGACGAAAGTGAGCGCCTAATTCGGAATACTTTTCACTGGCCCTCCTTGAGACAAGACGTGCGAGACTACGTGAGTACATGTTTACTATGCGCGCGGTTCAAAAAACGCCCCAATCAAACCCTTGCACCGTTACGACCGCGTCGCCCCCAAAGGCCCTTCGAAACCATCGCCTGCGATGTCATGGGGCCTTATCCCATCACGCCCAGGGGCAATAGGTTCATTGTCACAATCACGGATCTATTTACTCGATGGGTCGAAGCGTACCCAGTACAAGAAGCCAGTGCGAAAACTATAATAACAATCTTCGACAAGGAAGTTTTTGCCCGGTTTGGCTACCCCAAGAACATCATCACGGACAACGGCCCCCAGTTCACAAGCAGCAGATGGACAAAAGCATGCCAACGTTGGGGATGCCAACCATGGACTACCGCCACCTACACGCCCCGGCAAAACCCTACGGAAAGGCGTAATCAGGAGCTCAAAAAGCTTCTTAAAATCCACCTACATCAGAAATCCCAACTCGATTGGGATATCCAACTTCCGGGTATCTTGTTTACCCTACGAAAACGAAGAAACGCAGCCACGGGGCAACCACCGAGCCAGCTGCTCTACGGGGTGGAACTCCAATTCCCAGGCGAATGGGATGGCCCAAAAGCGAGAGAAGCGCGGCCCGAACCTGAAGCTCTTCGCCAACAAGCGCGAAGGCACCAAGAACACTACGTGGCGCGAAAACTCGATGTGGAACCCCCACATCATCCACCACCCACCTACGAACCTGGCGATCAGGTTCTTATTCAGTTCTTACCGCTGGGAAGCCAGCCGTTCGCGTCCAAATGGAGAGGTCCATTTCCAGTCATCCAAGCGCTCGGAGATGGCGGCATGTACCTAGTGGACTCCGACCCTAAACCAACCAAGGTCCATGTAGACCGGATGCGACCCGCGCCCTTGGCTCGATAAAGACAATATTTCATTTTCTTTCCTTTGTATATAAACCCGCGAGTGAGTGTAGGATAATTACGTAATTAGTCTAAGTTAATTATAAAGTTTGCGGTAACTATTTCTGTAAATACTCGTTAAGGTTAGCTATCTGGCAACGGGCTACGCTAGAAGCTAAGCGGTACGCCTGCGGCTACCATTTTTCATTTGTCACCATGTCTTTTACATTTGTTTCGTGCAATTATTGTTGTGATTTTATTTTAACATTTATGTACATTGTTCTTATAAAATAAACACGAGACATCCCTCTCCGCCTCTCCGCCAATAACCCAGAATGCTCCGAGCCCGTCTTGCGTCTCAAACCGGGGGCGACTTGTTACCAGCCCCAACCAATCCGCGCGTCGCTCTCGAGAGCCTTCTGGGTTTTCCCCGCAATTCTGCGAAAAACCCCTCAATACGAATTACCGCTCCACCCACACTCACCCCTTGTGAGCCCATTGGATGTCGGCTAAGGGTTGTTTAACATAAAACGAGCCACCCTTAGCCACACCAAGTCAGTAATCAATCAGTCATGAAGTGAGTCTAAGTCAGTGAGTGTTCAACCTGTACTCATTCCCTTCTAAACACCACGCTGGTCTCTGCGATGGGCGCTATCGACCCTCCACCAGCTCTTCCTTCCTTCCCTTGTCTCATTTAATGCTTACTCAGTAGTTTCATTCCGACCAAACCCCGAACTTTTCAGTTCGTGACTTCAAATGAAGTTTCATACAAGTAACGACCATTGTTACCGCTGCTACGCTGAGCTGCGCCACAAGGGCCAAAAAGCTTCGCGGTAACAACTTTGTTACCAGCCCCAACCAATCCGCGCGTCGCTCTCGAGAGCCTTCTGGGTTTTCCCCGCAATTCTGCGAAAAACCCCTCAATACGAATTACCGCTCCACCCACACTCACCCCTTGTGAGCCCATTGGATGTCGGCTAAGGGTTGTTTAACATAAAACGAGCCACCCTTAGCCACACCAAGTCAGTAATCAATCAGTCATGAAGTGAGTCTAAGTCAGTGAGTGTTCAACCTGTACTCATTCCCTTCTAAACACCACGCTGGTCTCTGCGATGGGCGCTATCGACCCTCCACCAGCTCTTCCTTCCTTCCCTTGTCTCATTTAATGCTTACTCAGTAGTTTCATTCCGACCAAACCCCGAACTTTTCAGTTCGTGACTTCAAATGAAGTTTCATACAAGTAACGACCATTGTTACCGCTGCTACGCTGAGCTGCGCCACAAGGGCCGAAAAGCTTCGCGGTAACAATTTGGCGCCCGACACGTGGGGCTGTTTCGACGT
The DNA here is from genome assembly GCF_031307605.1 of Tribolium castaneum. Classification (NCBI taxonomy): domain Eukaryota; kingdom Metazoa; phylum Arthropoda; class Insecta; order Coleoptera; family Tenebrionidae; genus Tribolium; species Tribolium castaneum. The sequence goes on along the minus strand of NC_087394.1, from coordinate 1,193,698 downwards.
CGGAGACGCCGACTTATCCACTACCCTTACCCTCATGCTCTCCAAGTGATGCCCAGTACTCGTGCTAGTGCAACATTAAACCAAATCAACGCCATGGACGCCCTGACCGAAGCCATTCGCGAGCTTATTCAAGCTCAAATCGACGCTGCAAGAGCCCAAACTCAGTTCCATGAGTCGCTCCGGACCAACAACGAAACTCCAGCACCGCAAGAACCCTTGCCACTACCAGAGTTTTTCGGCGAAAATCACGAGGACCCACAACGATTCCTGGACACATGCCTCCTTCGAATCAACAACGACAACCAGGAGATTCGCCTTCAGAGAATCGTTTCACAACTCCGGGGGCCCGCCAAAGAGTGGTGGAGACTCAACGGATCGCTCATTCCCACATACGAGGATTTCACCGCCGCTTTCCTGAACCGATACAACGGGGTGAGTCATTTGTTTAAACTCAAAGCGTCACTCTACGGCGACGGTCAACGAAACGAAAACGTGGAGCATTTTCTTCGACGAAAATGGCTCCTAGCAAAGCGAGTAGCACCCGAACTGCCGGAGTCGCAACTGGTGCGACTCACAGCCGGGTTGCTGACACCGGAACTCGCTGCGGCTAGCGGAACTGTATTTCCGCAATCGATGAACGATTTTATCGAAGCCATGATCCAAGTAGAGGAAAACAGAAAGCGTTTACCCTCGAACCACACTCGGCAGCCCCCTTCGCTACCAAAGTGCCGTTTTTGTCCCGGCTTTCACTTTCATCGGGACTGCTCTGCGAAACCACGAACATTTTCGTCGGGAAACGAAAATGGGGCCGTCGCCAAGGCTCAGCCCAAAGCCATGTCGTCCGGTCCCCAGCAGTAAACTTCGCCGAGGCCAAACCTCAACCCCTACTGGAAGAGGGGCCCCAAAATCTGCTTCCAGTGGCGCCCAACTTTTCAAAACAAAAATCCGCGACAGTAAACAGTGCGCCCCCTGAACCGAAATTCGAAACGCAGCCCCATCCACGTCATTCTCCACGTGCCGCCGGCTCTACCGCAGCCCCCACGTCGAGAGCACCCGTTTTCACGCGCACCGTTGGCTCTGACGCAGCCCCCATGCCGAAAACAACCGTTTCCTTGGACAAGGAAACAACTGCTGCGATTTTCAAATCTATCATCGAGGCCGTAACTGTCCCAGTCGCTAAACTAACTCCACGCAATAGCAGCCCCCTTGCTGCTGCAACCACTACGAATCAAGGCTCAACCGCAGCCCCAAAAATTCGCGAAACCGAAGGTTCAACCGTAACCTCAACACCAGCAACCGAATTTCGACCTGCCTCGGAGGTACAGCCCCCTATGAACACGACCGTTTCGGTCCAAACCGCTGTCGCCGGCGCCGTTGGCTCGCACGTAGCCTCCACGCCGAGGACAACCGCTTCCTTGGACAAGGAGGTACTGGCTGTCACTTCCGAAACCACGACTAAAGCTCGTCAGGTACCGAACAACCAGGTGTTCTACCACAGCAAAGCCCTCGAAAAAGGGACCCCAAAACGCCATGACAGCCCCCTTGCTGCAAAAAGCGAAGACACTGCGACATCAACACCGCTCCAAGCAAGTGCGTGCCCCGCCAGTGTTTCAATAGACATGCCAAGACACGATAAAGAGATTGCCGAAGACGAAGCCCCCATCGAAGAGCCTCCACCTGAACCACCACCTGAGGTCGACAAACAAGATGGAATTTCCCAGGAGAAAATCCTAACCATAGCAGAAGAGGTCCGACAGGCTCAGATTAGCGATGCCTTAACCCGACGGTTGATTAACCAGCGCCGAGACATGGAGGAAAACCCCCCCGAAGGCAACGGTTGGCAAAGTGGATTCTACAAAAACATCATCACGGACAACGGCCCCCAGTTCACAAGCAGCAGATGGACAAAAGCATGCCAACGTTGGGGATGCCAACCATGGACTACCGCCACCTACACGCCCCGGCAAAACCCTACGGAAAGGCGTAATCAGGAGCTCAAAAAGCTTCTTAAAATCCACCTACATCAGAAATCCCAACTCGATTGGGATATCCAACTTCCGGGTATCTTGTTTACCCTACGAAAACGAAGAAACGCAGCCACGGGGCAACCACCGAGCAGCTGCTCTACGGGGTGGAACTCCAATTCCCAGGCGAATGGGATGGCCCAAAAGCGAGAGAAGCGCGGCCCGAACCTGAAGCTCTTCGCCAACAAGCGCGAAGGCACCAAGAACACTACGTGGCGCGAAAACTCGATGTGGAACCCCCACATCATCCACCACCCACCTACGAACCTGGCGATCAGGTTCTTATTCAGTTCTTACCGCTGGGAAGCCAGCCGTTCGCGTCCAAATGGAGAGGTCCATTTCCAGTCATCCAAGCGCTCGGAGATGGCGGCATGTACCTAGTGGACTCCGACCCTAAACCAACCAAGGTCCATGTAGACCGGATGCGACCCGCGCCCTTGGCTCGATAAAGACAATATTTCATTTTCTTTCCTGTGTATATAAACCCGCGAGTGAGTGTAGGATAATTACGTAATTAGTCTAAGTTAATTATAAAGTTTGCGGTAACTATTTCTGTAAATACTCGTTAAGGTTAGCTATCTGGCAACGGGCTACGCTAGAAGCTAAGCGGTACGCCTGCGGCTACCATTTTTCATTTGTCACCATGTCTTTTACATTTATTTCGTGCAATTATTGTTGTGATTTTATTTTAACATTTATGTACATTGTTCTTATAAAATAAACACGAGACATCCCTCTCCGCCTCTCCGCCAATAACCCAGAATGCTCCGAGCCCGTCTCGCGTCTCAAACCGGGGGCGACTTGTTACCAGCCCCAACCAATCCGCGCGTCGCTCTCGAGAGCCTTCTGGGTTTTCCCCGCAATTCTGCGAAAAACCCCTCAATACGAATTACCGCTCCACCCACACTCACCCCTTGTGAGCCCATTGGATGTCGGCTAAGGGTTGTTTAACATAAAACGAGCCACCCTTAGCCACACCAAGTCAGTAATCAATCAGTCATGAAGTGAGTCTAAGTCAGTGAGTGTTCAACCTGTACTCATTCCCTTCTAAACACCACGCTGGTCTCTGCGATGGGCGCTATCGACCCTCCACCAGCTCTTCCTTCCTTCCCTTGTCTCATTTAATGCTTACTCAGTAGTTTCATTCCGACCAAACCCCGAACTTTTCAGTTCGTGACTTCAAATGAAGTTTCATACAAGTAACGACCATTGTTACCGCTGCTACGCTGAGCTGCGCCACAAGGGCCAAAAAGCTTCGCGGTAACAAAGTTGTTACAAAGTTGGGCGCCACTGGAAGCAGATTTTGGGGCCCCTCTTCCAGTAGGGGTTGAGGTTTGGCCTCGGCGAAGTTTACTGCTGGGGACCGGACGACATGGCTTTGGGCTGAGCCTTGGCGACGGCCCCATTTTCGTTTCCCGACGAAAATGTTCGTGGTTTCGCAGAGCAGTCCCGATGAAAGTGAAAGCCGGGACAAAAACGGCACTTTGGTAGCGAAGGGGGCTGCCGAGTGTGGTTCGAGGGTAAACGCTTTCTGTTTTCCTCTACTTGGATCATGGCTTCGATAAAATCGTTCATCGATTGCGGAAATACAGTTCCGCTAGCCGCAGCGAGTTCCGGTGTCAGCAACCCGGCTGTGAGTCGCACCAGTTGCGACTCCGGCAGTTCGGGTGCTACTCGCTTTGCTAGGAGCCATTTTCGTCGAAGAAAATGCTCCACGTTTTCGTTTCGTTGACCGTCGCCGTAGAGTGACGCTTTGAGTTTAAACAAATGACTCACCCCGTTGTATCGGTTCAGGAAAGCGGCGGTGAAATCCTCGTATGTGGGAATGAGCGATCCGTTGAGTCTCCACCACTCTTTGGCGGGCCCCCGGAGTTGTGAAACGATTCTCTGAAGGCGAATCTCCTGGTTGTCGTTGTTGATTCGAAGGAGGCATGTGTCCAGGAATCGTTGTGGGTCCTCGTGATTTTCGCCGAAAAACTCTGGTAGTGGCAAGGGTTCTTGCGGTGCTGGAGTTTCGTTGTTGGTCCGGAGCGACTCATGGAACTGAGTTTGGGCTCTTGCAGCGTCGATTTGAGCTTGAATAAGCTCGCGAATGGCTTCGGTCAGGGCGTCCATGGCGTTGATTTGGTTTAATGTTGCACTAGCACGAGTACTGGGCATCACTTGGAGAGCATGAGGGTAAGGGTAGTGGATAAGTCGGCGTCTCCGACGTCGAAACAGCCCCACGTGTCGGGCGCCAAATTGTTACCGCGAAGCTTTTTGGCCCTTGTGGCGCAGCTCAGCGTAGCAGCGGTAACAATGGTCGTTACTTGTATGAAACTTCATTTGAAGTCACGAACTGAAAAGTTCGGGGTTTGGTCGGAATGAAACTACTGAGTAAGCATTAAATGAGACAAGGGAAGGAAGGAAGAGCTGGTGGAGGGTCGATAGCGCCCATCGCAGAGACCAGCGTGGTGTTTAGAAGGGAATGAGTACAGGTTGAACACTCACTGACTTAGACTCACTTCATGACTGATTGATTACTGACTTGGTGTGGCTAAGGGTGGCTCGTTTTATGTTAAACAACCCTTAGCCGACATCCAATGGGCTCACAAGGGGTGAGTGTGGGTGGAGCGGTAATTCGTATTGAGGGGTTTTTCGCAGAATTGCGGGGAAAACCCAGAAGGCTCTCGAGAGCGACGCGCGGATTGGTTGGGGCTGGTAACAACTTAGTCGTGGCGCGAAAATATCTTTAGTTTGAGCGCTCGTGTATTCGAATTGTGTTGGTTGGTTCGTTTAGGTTTATATTTACCTACTATATACTACCTATCAAGTATATATCTATTCTGCTGTCATAATAATAATACGAGAATACGAGAAAAAAATGGCAAGACGTAGAAAATCAATCCGCATCGGCTAATGCTGCTGCTTCGACGACTTCACCTCAAGTTCATCATCATGCTAAAAAGGAGAAGAAAGCAAAAAATCCTAGAGCCAAACCTTCTCATCCTCCCACTTCCGAGATGGTCAATAACGCTATTAAGGGTTTAAAGGAACGTGGTGGTTCTTCTCTTCAAGCTATAAAAAAATTCGTCGCCGCCAATTACAAGGTAGATGCCGAGAAAGTTGCACCATTTATCAAGAAGTATCTAAAAGGCGCCGTCGCTTCTGGTTCTTTGGTTCAGACGAAAGGTAAGGGAGCTTCTGGATCGTTTAAACTTGCTTCCTCGTCCGCCTCCGGTGGTGGTGCAAAGGCCAAGCTGCTGCTGCTGCTTCTGCTGCTAGAGCTGCTGCCGCCGCGGCAGCCGCTGCTACTGGCGAAAGAAAGAAAAAATCCTCAGCAGTTTCAAAAGTTAAAAAAAACACTGGAAAACGTTCCGCCGTTTCGGCACCAAAAACCGGTAAGAAACCATCTTCGCCAAAAGCGAAAAAAGTCGCAGCCGAAAAGAAGAGCGTAGCCGTCGCGAAAGCAAAAAAGGCCGCTTCTGTCGGCGCTGAGAAGAAAACAACCGCTGCTTCCTCTACAGGTAGAGCTGTTGCGGCAACAGCTTCATCAAAGCCGAAATCACCTTCGAAAGCAAAGAAATCAAATAAGGCCGGTCCAACGAAGAAACCTAAGGCACCGAAACCAAAAAGCGCCAAGGCTATATCTGCTAAAGCGAAGAAATCTCCTGCTTCTCCTAAAAGAAAGAAGTGAGCTATGGCAATAATCTCATTTGTCGTCGTCTTCGTCGTCGTTGACTACGAACCGATGATGATGATAATGATGATGATGATGATGGTGGTGACGTCCTGGATTATCGACTGTTTAAGGCCGTCGAGGGCATACATAAATGGCCCTTTTCAGGGCCACAAATTAATTTCTATACAAATAAAAAAAAGTTTTCACACCTATCTGCATATACCTAAATCGAAATATAATTATTAATTTATACAAACAAACAAACGATAATGTCTGTAGGGTGTCGGCGCTAAAAACGCATTATCCCTCCTCACCTACCTAACCACTTTTATGACTTTATTCGATATTTAACTTTACTCATTTTTATGGTACCTACTTAAATAAATTAAATTCTTTTGATGCCGCCGCCGTTCTTGAAGTACCGATCAATTAAAACGATTTGTTTACCTACCCTTAACCAGAGCGAACAATCATAAATAAAAGCATCATTGTTTTTATTGTTTGACAGAGTTTAAAATTCATTATGATCCGCGTACTATTACTTTAATTACTGTCAATATTGCGAAACATTTTCATTTGTAAACAATTTTGTGGTTCTGAAAAGAACCGTTTTTTTTTTGTTTATTTTTTCATTTTAAGCTCGTTCTCCTCGAATACGTCTTGCCAGTTGGATGTCTTTAGGCATGATGGTGACGCGTTTTGCATGGATGGCACATAAATTTGTATCTTCAAAAAGTCCGACAAGATACGCTTCACTCGCTTCTTGGAGTGCCATAACGGCAGAACTTTGGAAACGAAGATCGGTCTTGAAATCCTGGGCTATTTCCCTGACCAAGCGTTGGAAGGGCAATTTACGAATCAACAGTTCGGTGCTTTTCTGATAACGACGAATTTCACGCAGTGCCACTGTACCGGGCCTGTAGCGATGAGGTTTTTTCACTCCTCCAGTGGCGGGTGCGCTTTTTCTTGCTGCCTTAGTGGCAAGCTGTTTTCGTGGAGCTTTTCCACCGGTCGATTTACGAGCAGTTTGTTTGGTACGGGCCATTTTTTTGACTACTTCTTTATCCCTCAACTACACATACACACACATAAACACCTACGTACGTCACTAACAACGGCGACGGTTCATATGACCCTGCAACAAAATTTTTCGCCGTATTTTATTAACTAGGGTGACACTATGCGTTATCTGATTGGTCAAAAAAGTAACTTAAGAGGCGGAGCGAAACTAAACTATAAAATGAGTTGACTAATCTGGCGAGCAGGTAGTTGTTTTCGACGAAGCAGTCAAATCTGTGTCGTTTTCTTTTGTGAAACAAAGCTTAATTTGAATCAATAATCATTCAAAATGACCGGTCGTGGCAAAGGTGGAAAGGGATTGGGAAAAGGTGGAGCAAAACGTCATCGTAAAGTTTTACGTGATAACATCCAGGGCATCACGAAGCCCGCGATCAGAAGATTGGCACGTCGTGGAGGAGTGAAACGTATCTCCGGTCTCATTTACGAAGAAACCAGAGGTGTCCTGAAGGTATTCCTCGAAAACGTCATTCGTGATGCCGTCACCTACACCGAACACGCAAAACGTAAAACCGTCACCGCCATGGATGTCGTTTACGCTTTGAAGCGTCAAGGGCGTACACTTTACGGTTTTGGCGGTTAAGTTTTTTTTATAACCTATGTTTTATCTATGAGACTACGAGGCGACGACAATACCGGTATACCAGCATTGTTTGGTTTTTATGTTTCTTCCTCATCGTTAGTTACATCAATCTACTCTCTACTATTCATCGCATTTTAATTTTCGACGAAAAAAAACGGTTCTTTTCAGAACCACAAAAATATTTCTAAACAAATGAAAAAAGTACGTATCACAAGGCTCTCAGTTAAACCACCAGTATAATAAATGTTTGATTTCCAAACTGTTTTTATATTTCTAGGAAATGTAACAAATAAAGTTGTGTGGTTTTTATGACTTTGTTGTTTAATCAATCGTATGCTTTTCCTTAAAGGGATGAATTTTGACTTTTCAGAGATAAATAATAATTACCACTAAAGAAAGAAAACATCAAAGCCTAACCGATATACATGGATTAGCTAGCCCCCCACCGGCGCGGCGTGTAGCTCGCCGTCTAGGAGAGGCAATAAAAATTTACCTGCTTTTAAACTATTAAGAAAATAAAACATCTTGAGTGCTCTTTTTTTTTTAAATCGTGCAATAAATTTTTGCCAAGTTTTATGTAACTTTAAGTAGGTATGTTTATTTACTCTTTAAAAAAAGTTTGTGATTCTTTTTTTTATTTGTTAAAAAAATGATGGCCCTGAGAAGGGCCGATATTATTATTTTTTTGTAGCTTGCTGCTTCTCACAGCAACTAGAGAGACAACAGTTAGCTGTTTATGGTTTCTTTTCGGTTTTTTTCGGCAAAAGGACCGCCTGGATGTTGGGTAAAACACCACCTTGAGCGATTGTCACACCGGAAAGGAGCTTGTTTAATTCTTCGTCATTTCTGATGGCCAATTGAAGATGACGTGGAATAATACGAGTTTTTTTGTTGTCACGAGCAGCATTTCCAGCCAATTCAAGAACTTCAGCGGCAAGATATTCCATCACAGCCGCCAAATAAACTGGAGCACCGGCACCGACTCGTTCGGCGTAATTACCTTTACGAAGTAAACGATGTATTCTTCCAACAGGAAACTGAAGACCGGCCCTGCTCGAACGAGACTTGGCTTTTCCTTTTACCTTTCCTCCTTTTCCACGTCCAGACATGTTGATATGATGGTGGTTTTCGTAGTTTATGGAAAAGTCAAAATAAACTATAAGAATATGCTGCGCGTATAACTTGTATGCTACTACTGCGACTGCGAATGACTAAAGTTGCGTTTCTGGCTTCGTATTTATACGGTTACTTATAGAGAAGTCGTATTTCTGACTGGATGATTATACTAAAAGGTGGGGTCTTGATTCGGAGTAAATTCGTATATAAAACATTTTTAACAAGTAGTGCACCATGATTCTTCTGACAAAGCCTCGGAAGCCGGCTCGACATCAACCGTCACCGGTTTTTCAGCGCATTCGCTGAAATCCGGGGAATCCGACTTCATGGAAACCGAGGGTTTCAGTCCAGTGAAAACTGGAAAGAAGCGCCCGGCGCCATCTCGGAGCCCCCAGTCCATTGAGACTCAAAACAAGTTTTTGAGTCTCTCCGAAGAGGAGGAATCGGAAGACTCCGAGGCCCCCCTTGACGGCGAACCCCCTTTGCAAGGGGAAAAGCGCAAGAAGAAGAAGAAGAAAAGCTCTTCTTCTTCGAAGCAGAGCTTCACGCAGGCGGCCCCCTCATGGTCCGCCATCGCGGCAGGCCACCCCTCCGACAGCCCCAAAGGCCCCATCTTGGCAGCCCCTCAGGTTTCCACCCCGGCAGCCCCCCAGGGCTCCGCCCCGACAGCCCCCCAGGGCTCCACCCCGGCAGCCCCCCAGGGCTCCGCCCCGACAGCCCCCCAGGACTCCGCCCCGACAGCCCCCAAGGCCTCAAGGATTCCCCCCATTTTTCTGCGAGATGCAGGAAAATGGCACTTGGTTTCCCAAAAGGCCAACTTTACCAAGGCGAGGAGCGTAAGCGATCAAATCCGCATACAGCCTACTACTGTTGCTGATTTCAGGTTGTTTACGAGGTTTATGGAAGCCGAGAGGATTCCATTCCACACTTTTACTCTCCCGGAAGAGAAGACCACCCGCGTCGTTCTGAGGGGAATTCCAGTCCAGGTTTCAACCGATGAGGTGTTTGCGGACTTGAAACGCCAGGGTTTCAATCCCATCAGCACCCATCGGATGCACACCGGGAAGAGACAACTTCCGCTGGTGCTCCTGGAGGCACCACTCGACCAGGCGAAGGAAGTCTGGAAGATGAAGACTGTCTGCAGCCTGATGGTCAAGGTTGAAAAACCAAGAAAATCAGGCAAAGCAGCCCAGTGCCATCGATGCCAGCGATTCTTCCATGCCCAACGGAATTGCACGGCAGAACACCGATGTGTCAAGTGCGGGGAAGCACATGACACAAAGGTGTGCGCGAAGGAGCGCAAGGAGCCTCCCAAGTGCGCCAACTGTAATGGCCCCCACACGGCCAATTACAGGGGCTGCCCGCAGTTTCCCAAGCTTCAGAAGACCGCCGCCCCCAAGACAACCGCCCCCGCAAAGTTGGTCGCCCCCAAAGCAGCAGCCTCTCAGAAGGCCGCCGCCTCCAAAACAGCAGCCCCCAAAAAGGCCGCCGCTCCCAAACCAACAGCCGCCCCCAAGGTCGTCGCTCCCAAAGCAAACCCCACCGCCACCAAAGGCAAAGGAGGCGCCAAAAAGACCGCTCAACAGCGTCAAACGGTGACCTTTGGATTGCAGAGGAACCAGATTGCCACGGCCGTGGCAATGGCAAAGAGCCCGGAAGAGTTGGCTGAAAAGCTCTCAGCTTTCGTCGCTCTTCTTTTGAATCGTTGATGGGTGCAAATCAACTGATTCAAAATTCTTTTCAGGTGGCGTTCTGGAACGCCAATGGTCTTCGAGCGGCCCGGGACGAGCTCGAAGAATTCGTCGACAGGCTGCAACTTGACATCGTACTTGTGTGCGAAACAAAGTTGCAACCTCAAACGACGGACCCAAAAATTCGGGGTTTCACTCTCCACAGGGCGGACAGAGGGATCGGCCCAGGAGGAGGAACGGCAATTTTTGTAAGTAACAGAATTAAACATTCTGTTCTAGCAACACCCGATCTTCGCAACATGGAAGCCGTGGGCATTAACGTAGCCACTGCAGATGGGCCCCTGCGCCTGTTTGCATGCTACAACCGACCACAAATTCCAATTCTCGAAGAGGACCTGCAGACACTTTTCGACGGCAACACACCAACGATCGCTGCTGGTGATTTCAACGCCAAGCACATCAACTGGGGAAGCCGCCGTTCGAACAGGAACGGAAACATCCTCAACGGCTTCACGGATCAACACCTGGACATCTCCGTCATGGCTCCGGTAGAACCCACGTTCTACCGAAACTCGGACGGGACTGCAGACATCCTTGACGTTGCAATCGTCAAAAACGTCGTGCACCAGGTTCGGCTGACGGCAATAAACGACCTCTCTTCGGATCATAACCCCGTCCTGATGCAAATCGGGAACGAGGCAAACGATCCGATTGTATGTCGTTATACCTCAGTGGATTGGAGGAAGTTCACCAAGCACCTGGTGAACAACTTCGGAACAATCCCACCGATCAGATCCACAGAAGAAATCGACGAGGCGGTCCAAACCTTCGAGACGAAGATCCGGGACGCCATCGCCTCCGCCACCAGGGAACGGAGAACTCCGGCCCCAAGACTGGAGATTTCATGGGAAATCAGGGACCTCATCAGGGCAAAAAGGCGAGCCAGACGGATTGCACAACGTACCGGTTTTCCGGTGGACCGTGCAGAAGCCAACCGGCTGAGATGGGAGGTGAGAAAAGCACTTTCTGATTTCAGAAACGAGAGATGGGAAGCCAAGCTTCAATCTCTTACCACCGAGGACAACTCCGTCTGGAGAATGTCAAGGGTGCTGAGATCTGACCGAAAACCGCTTCCACCAATCCACAGTGAGAACGGGATCGTCTTCACCGACGAGGAGAAAGCAGAAGCGTTCGCGTTGAGCATGAGCAGACAATGCTCACTCAACCTCACGAATGCGGACCTGGACCACGTCGAAGAGATCGAGGATCACGTGGAATCCATCGCCACCGAATTGACCCCGACAACCCCCGAAGAAGTTTCCGGAGTGATTCGGAAACTGAAGAAACGGAAGGCATCTGGACCAGACGAAATCAGCAACAGGGCTCTCAAGAACCTCCCGCTGAAAGTCATCGTCGAACTGACAGGTATTTTAAATGCAAATGCTCAGTTTCAGATATTTTCCACAGCGTTGGAAAATAGCAACGGTCATTTTCATCCCGAAACCGGGGAAGGACCCAAAGTTTCCCCAGAACCACAGGCCAATCAGCTTGCTGTCGGCTGTGGGGAAAGGTCGCAGAACGTCTCATCCGCTCCCCGCCTCCTCCAGCTCACCCAGGAGCGGCACATCGTCCCCGACGAACAATTCGGCTTTCGGTCGAATCATTCAACAACAGATCAGCTACTACGAGTCGTAGAGCACGCTTCCATCAGTATCGAGCGCAAGCAAGTTACTGGTGCAGTGTTTCTCGACGTGGCAAAAGCATTCGATGCGGTTTGGCATGATGGGCTTATTTACAAGCTCCATCAGACTGGCATTCCGCTCGCAATGGTTCAAATGATCAGATCGTTTCTCGAGGGACGCCGTTTCCAGGTGAGAATCAATAACTCTGTTTCAGATCCCCCCAGGACCTGGAAGCCGGAGTCCCCCAGGGCTCCGTTCTTTCACCCCTTCTTTACTCCATTTTCACCCACGACATCCCCAAAAACTGACCGTACGACACTGGCAATATACGCAGATGACACAGCGATTCTCACCAGATCGAAGCAACCCCTACATGGCTACCCGCTACTTGCAGGAGTCTGTGGAACGCATCGAAAACTGGTGTCGCAGGTGGCTCATAAACGTCAACCCCGACAAAAGCAGAGCGCTTTTGTTGGCACGACGTAGAGTCAGCCCTGATGGGTTTGTTCGAATGTTCAACGCGGATATTCCCTGGTCTGACCAGGTCAAATATCTCGGGGGTCATTCTGGACAAAAAACTCTCCTTCGGGCCCACATCTTGACTACGCACTCGCGAAGGGCAAGATGGCCACGGAATGCTGAGATCTCTCGTATGTCGGCGGAGCGCGTTGTCAATTGACAACAAGCTCTTGTTGTACAAATCAGTGATCCGACCTACCATGACTTATGCTTCTGTGGCTTGGGCGTTCGCGCCCTGTAAGACTCGGATGCATAAGTTACAAACTTTCCAAAACAAATTTCTCCGTCAAGCATTCAACGCCCCGTGGTTTGTTCGCAACAACCAATTGCACCGAGAGGCGAAGATGCCGACGATGGAGGAATTCTTCCGTGAGACAGCCGAGCGAGCCTTTTCGAAGGCGGAAGCCCACCCGAACCCCCTGGTCCGAGAGGCCGTTGACTACGACGAAAACGGTCCATCCAGATGCAAGAGGCCAAGGATGCTCTCTTGTGATCGAAGATGCCTTCTCACTCAGATCTTCCGAATCTGGTAAACATCAAATGTCATTGCCACATTTATCTGTCGCAGCTCTTTTCAGATTCCATCAAATGGATCACTTCGGGGGAATCCCCGGAGCGCCCTCTTCTTTTCTTCTGGCGCCATGCGAACCGGCATGGCTGCCCAGCGTGCGTTCAGGGATGAAGGACCAATGGTTCCGATCCCTAAGGTGACGCGAGGGGTTTTAGTGGGTATTGTCGGCTTGCACATTTACCGACCGAGTCCCACATAACCAGACCTAGTCTGGTATGCGTAAAAGCATTTCCCCTCAGATAATAGCAGAGGTCGCTTCTGGCTTCTATCGCCTTTCAAATTAAAGACAGTAGGAAGGTACTTGATAGAACAGGCAACAAGCATAAAGTGATAGAGCAATCTATCACGGCATGGCAAGCCAGATGGGACAACAGTTCCAAAAGAAAATGGACGCATCGCATCGTCTTATCTCGAACATAAGTCGGTAGATGGAAAGGAGAAAACCTGTGAGACAGGTAAATACTACCTAATACAGTTTTTAATAGGACATAAGGCTTTTCTGTCATATCTACACCGTATGCATCGAGCAGATGATGACCGCTGTGTATACTGCAACGAGGAAGATACAGCCGAACATGTGTTTTTTCGAAAACATGTGTTTTATCAACGCGATGCCATTCGATAGAAGTGGGAATTACAAATAAGTAATAAACTTATACATGATAATCTAGTTGAAAAAATGCTCGAGAACAATGAGCATTGGAGAACAGTACAGAAATTTACAGAGGAGATTTATAAAACTAAGAAAATGGGGGAAGAAGGAAGAAATCAATGTTCGAAAAGCTCTGATTCTTCGTAAACGAAAAGACGTAGAAAAATGCCCGCTGAGGGACCTAGATCATCTGCCGTAGGAGGCGGCCAGAAGATGTCTTGGGAACCAGCGTGCACGATCTAAGAACGGAGGCGCTAATTCCTGGAGAAAAAGAATAAGCTTTCACTCCTGACGGTATGGTCAGGTCAGGTCAGGTCAAGTGGCTGAGATGGGTGGCTTAGATTCTATACATTAGATATACCTTTTTCATTGCCTAGTATGGTTGAAAGTGTATTTTGGACATTTAAAAAAACCATACAAATCTTAAGAATGCATCAAGTTCAAGAAAATCTAAGAATGCTTCTCCTGTAGAAATGTCATAAAAAGATATTGGAAGATTAGAAATAATAGTTGTCTGAGATAGTTCAAGCATTAATAATTTTAAAATAGCAAACACATTATATCTTTGATCAAGTTTTGGGTATGGGAAAAAAATTGACAAAAACACATTTTCTGAGCACAGAAGCTCGCCGGAAAAACGAAAACTGAACAATGTAAGCGGAGCTGTTTTAGCGCAATTCTTTAGATTTTATACGACAATTTAAAAAAAGTAAATTTTAGTCTATTTTCCAATTTAAGAAAAAAATACACTGGAAAAAATATAACGAAAATTTTCAAGATATCACAGCTCTAAAAAACTTGGTTTAAAAAGTTACCAGAATTGACCCACATGGATGGGATTCCAAACCCCGATTAACCAAGTGTATGTAATAAAAAGGTAGTTATAGTAAAAAGTAATCAAAAATTGTTTTGCTAAATTATTGTTTTCTATGTGAGGCCATAAATTAATCATTCCACTCTTGTATATAGTTTTATAAATCGAATTTATAACAAAACATTTAGGGTAGATATCTACTATAAAAGATTTGTTTATTATAATAAATTGTTAGTTAATTTCTTTGAGGAAAGTACTATTGATCTATTTATTTTTTATAATTATTAATAATAACTATTAGTGTACCTATTAATAGCGCAAAGTTGTACCTTTGTCGATTGAAGCATTTTCTCAAAATCGACAATATAAATTTGCGCTCGCAACACACATACACAAAACTTTTTCTGAATCTCCAAGTATTAACAATATACCATAATATTCAGAACAAAACCATGTAACAATTTATTAAAATTGGCAATTATTTATTTTCTGTTTACTCGTTGTTACTAGTAACTATAGCTAGTTACAAAAATCACTGGACATTTGATTTCAAAAAAAAAAAAAATAATAATAATAATAAAAATAAACAAAATGGGAGAACAAGCGTTTTTTTCAGTTATGTCGCTTTAAAGCGACAAAGTGACAGTTTTGGAGAAACGTCAACCTTACGTTGCTAATATAGACATTATAATATGTAATAATTAATAAATGACAGCACAACAACTTATACTTATTTTAAGAAATCGCGTCTTAATTATGCACCCAAATATAATACTAAATATTAAACTAAAAAGGATGTACAAACGAGAGAATGTTATAAATATTTTTTAAATTTCTAATTTAAGAGTTCGTCGCTGCTCCTTTCAGATTCCATCAAATGGATAACTTCGGGGGGAAAACCCGGAGCGCCGTCTTCTTTTTTTTCTAAGGCAAACACGGCATGGCATGGCTGCCCAGGGTGCGTTCAGGAATGAAGAACCAATGGTTCCGATTCCTCAGGTGAAATTGAATTCGTATCAGAATATGTAGTATTGTTTGTAATGTAATAACTAAAAAAAATGAAATTAAGACATATAGAAGAAACACTAAAGAGAGTTAAGAATTTGATTAATCCGAGATGTTACTTTCCTGCTATTTTTCTTGATTTCTTTTGCGTCGCACTTTTACCGATGTAATTTGTTTTTGCTGTTTCATTTTAAATTTAATTTAAAAAGAGCTTCGATTGATAAAAAAAAATCTAGATTTGAGTGGTCGGTCATTAGATTTATTTTTTACTTAATGAAACAAATTTTATTTACTTTTAAATGTTAATTGTGGTTCTGAAAAGAACCGATTTCATTTTTTTCTTCTTTTTAAACGATGAAAGAAAAAACTTCTCTATTTTGAACTTGTGTATTTGGTGACGGCTTTGGTACCTTCAGAGACTGCGTGCTTTGCCAATTCACCAGGCAACAAGAGACGAACCGCTGTTTGAATTTCCCGGCTCGTAATCGTCGAACGCTTGTTGTAATGCGCAAGACGAGAAGCTTCAGCGGCGATCCGTTCAAAGATATCATTAACGAAACTGTTCATGATGCTCATCGCCTTGCTCGAAATACCGGTATCGGGGGTGTACTTGCTTCAATACCTTATAAATATAGATTGCATAGCTTTCCTTCCTCCTGCGCTTCTTTTTCTTGTCGCTCTTCGAAATATTCTTTTGAGCTTTTCCAGCCTTTTTCGCTGCTTTACCGCTTGTCTTTGGTGGCATATTTTTTAATATTTCTAATCTTAATAAAGAAAAAAAAAACACGACACAAACGAACTGTAATACGCACAACGAACACAAAATATACCTGTCAACTTGAAAGTTCAAGCTAAAATCATGGTGCACTACTTGTTAAAAATGTTTTATATACGAATTTACTCCGAATCAAGACCCCACCTTTTAGTATAATCATCCAGTCAGAAATACGACTTCTCTATAAGTAACCGTATAAATACGAAGCCAGAAACGCAACTTTAGTCATTCGCAGTCGCAGTAGTAGCATACAAGTTATACGCGCAGCATATTCTTATAGTTTATTTTGACTTTTCCATAAACTACGAAAACCACCATCATATCAACATGTCTGGACGTGGAAAAGGAGGAAAGGTAAAAGGAAAAGCCAAGTCTCGTTCGAGCAGGGCCGGTCTTCAGTTTCCTGTTGGAAGAATACATCGTTTACTTCGTAAAGGTAATTACGCCGAACGAGTCGGTGCCGGTGCTCCAGTTTATTTGGCGGCTGTGATGGAATATCTTGCCGCTGAAGTTCTTGAATTGGCTGGAAATGCTGCTCGTGACAACAAAAAAACTCGTATTATTCCACGTCATCTTCAATTGGCCATCAGAAATGACGAAGAATTAAACAAGCTCCTTTCCGGTGTGACAATCGCTCAAGGTGGTGTTTTACCCAACATCCAGGCGGTCCTTTTGCCGAAAAAAACCGAAAAGAAACCATAAACAGCTAACTGTTGTCTCTCTAGTTGCTGTGAGAAGCAGCAAGCTACAAAAAAATAATAATATCGGCCCTTCTCAGGGCCATCATTTTTTTAACAAATAAAAAAAAGAATCACAAACTTTTTTTAAAGAGTAAATAAACATACCTACTTAAAGTTACATAAAACTTGGCAAAAATTTATTGCACGATTTAAAAAAAAAAGAGCACTCAAGATGTTTTATTTTCTTAATAGTTTAAAAGCAGGTAAATTTTTATTGCCTCTCCTAGACGGCGAGCTACACGCCGCGCCGGTGGGGGGCTAGCTAATCCATGTATATCGGTTAGGCTTTGATGTTTTCTTTCTTTAGTGGTAATTATTATTTATCTCTGAAAAGTCAAAATTCATCCCTTTAAGGAAAAGCATACGATTGATTAAACAACAAAGTCATAAAAACCACACAACTTTATTTGTTACATTTCCTAGAAATATAAAAACAGTTTGGAAATCAAACATTTATTATACTGGTGGTTTAACTGAGAGCCTTGTGATACGTACTTTTTTCATTTGTTTAGAAATATTTTTGTGGTTCTGAAAAGAACCGTTTTTTTTCGTCGAAAATTAAAATGCGATGAATAGTAGAGAGTAGATTGATGTAACTAACGATGAGGAAGAAACATAAAAACCAAACAATGCTGGTATACCGGTATTGTCGTCGCCTCGTAGTCTCATAGATAAAACATAGGTTATAAAAAAAACTTAACCGCCAAAACCGTAAAGTGTACGCCCTTGACGCTTCAAAGCGTAAACGACATCCATGGCGGTGACGGTTTTACGTTTTGCGTGTTCGGTGTAGGTGACGGCATCACGAATGACGTTTTCGAGGAATACCTTCAGGACACCTCTGGTTTCTTCGTAAATGAGACCGGAGATACGTTTCACTCCTCCACGACGTGCCAATCTTCTGATCGCGGGCTTCGTGATGCCCTGGATGTTATCACGTAAAACTTTACGATGACGTTTTGCTCCACCTTTTCCCAATCCCTTTCCACCTTTGCCACGACCGGTCATTTTGAATGATTATTGATTCAAATTAAGCTTTGTTTCACAAAAGAAAACGACACAGATTTGACTGCTTCGTCGAAAACAACTACCTGCTCGCCAGATTAGTCAACTCATTTTATAGTTTAGTTTCGCTCCGCCTCTTAAGTTACTTTTTTGACCAATCAGATAACGCATAGTGTCACCCTAGTTAATAAAATACGGCGAAAAATTTTGTTGCAGGGTCATATGAACCGTCGCCGTTGTTAGTGACGTACGTAGGTGTTTATGTGTGTGTATGTGTAGTTGAGGGATAAAGAAGTAGTCAAAAAAATGGCCCGTACCAAACAAACTGCTCGTAAATCGACCGGTGGAAAAGCTCCACGAAAACAGCTTGCCACTAAGGCAGCAAGAAAAAGCGCACCCGCCACTGGAGGAGTGAAAAAACCTCATCGCTACAGGCCCGGTACAGTGGCACTGCGTGAAATTCGTCGTTATCAGAAAAGCACCGAACTGTTGATTCGTAAATTGCCCTTCCAACGCTTGGTCAGGGAAATAGCCCAGGATTTCAAGACCGATCTTCGTTTCCAAAGTTCTGCCGTTATGGCACTCCAAGAAGCGAGTGAAGCGTATCTTGTCGGACTTTTTGAAGATACAAATTTATGTGCCATCCATGCAAAACGCGTCACCATCATGCCTAAAGACATCCAACTGGCAAGACGTATTCGAGGAGAACGAGCTTAAAATGAAAAAATAAACAAAAAAAAAAACGGTTCTTTTCAGAACCACAAAATTGTTTACAAATGAAAATGTTTCGCAATATTGACAGTAATTAAAGTAATAGTACGCGGATCATAATGAATTTTAAACTCTGTCAAACAATAAAAACAATGATGCTTTTATTTATGATTGTTCGCTCTGGTTAAGGGTAGGTAAACAAATCGTTTTAATTGATCGGTACTTCAAGAACGGCGGCGGCATCAAAAGAATTTAATTTATTTAAGTAGGTACCATAAAAATGAGTAAAGTTAAATATCGAATAAAGTCATAAAAGTGGTTAGGTAGGTGAGGAGGGATAATGCGTTTTTAGCGCCGACACCCTACAGACATTATCGTTTGTTTGTTTGTATAAATTAATAATTATATTTCGATTTAGGTATATGCAGATAGGTGTGAAAACTTTTTTTTATTTGTATAGAAATTAATTTGTGGCCCTGAAAAGGGCCATTTATGTATGCCCTCGACGGCCTTAAACAGTCGATAATCCAGGACGTCACCACCATCATCATCATCATCATTATCATCATCATCGGTTCGTAGTCGACGACGACGAAGACGACGACAAATGAGATTATTGCCATAGCTCACTTCTTTCTTTTAGGAGAAGCAGGAGATTTCTTCGCTTTAGCAGATATAGCCTTGGCGCTTTTTGGTTTCGGTGCCTTAGGTTTCTTCGTTGGACCGGCCTTATTTGATTTCTTTGCTTTCGAAGGTGATTTCGGCTTTGATGAAGCTGTTGCCGCAACAGCTCTACCTGTAGAGGAAGCAGCGGTTGTTTTCTTCTCAGCGCCGACAGAAGCGGCCTTTTTTGCTTTCGCGACGGCTACGCTCTTCTTTTCGGCTGCGACTTTTTTCGCTTTTGGCGAAGATGGTTTCTTACCGGTTTTTGGTGCCGAAACGGCGGAACGTTTTCCAGTGTTTTTTTTAACTTTTGAAACTGCTGAGGATTTTTTCTTTCTTTCGCCAGTAGCAGCGGCTGCCGCGGCGGCAGCAGCTCTAGCAGCAGAAGCAGCAGCAGCAGCTCTGGCCTTTGCACCACCACCGGAGGCGGACGAGGAAGCAAGTTTAAACGATCCAGAAGCTCCCTTACCTTTCGTCTGAACCAAAGAACCAGAAGCGACGGCGCCTTTTAGATACTTCTTGATAAATGGTGCAACTTTCTCGGCATCTACCTTGTAATTGGCGGCGACGAATTTTTTTATAGCTTGAAGAGAAGAACCACCACGTTCCTTTAAACCCTTAATAGCGTTATTGACCATCTCGGAAGTGGGAGGATGAGAAGGTTTGGCTCTAGGATTTTTTGCTTTCTTCTCCTTTTTAGCATGATGATGAACTTGAGGTGAAGTCGTCGAAGCAGCAGCATTAGCCGATGCGGATTGATTTTCTACGTCTGCCATTTTTTTCTCGTATTCTCGTATTATTATTATGACAGCAGAATAGATATATACTTGATAGGTAGTATATAGTAGGTAAATATAAACCTAAACGAACCAACCAACACAATTCGAATACACGAGCGCTCAAACTAAAGATATTTTCGCGCCACGACTAAGTTTTTATTGCCTAGAAAATAAACCCGACCGCGGACTAAACAAACACCACGCTCGCCAACATTAAAATTATCGGGGCCTCACACTAGACAACTCTTTGATCATCCCCCGAAGAGATCAGTCGTGCCGCGTATTGTGTCTCTTCGAGTGAGGTTAGCGTGAAAATGGCCGGCCGCAGTTCGCGGCAAAGGCCGTTACAGTCAACGAAAGCATTGACCACTGTCACGGGGGTGGTTAATGCCAGGAAGCGACCCGTGAGTCTACAGAAAAAGACGTCGTCTTCGACATCACAACCTCAGCCAGCTCCAGGCGCTAAAACGGTTTTCAAGGGCAGGAAAACCGTTGTTGCCAGGGAACTGGATATCAACAGGCCACCTCCATCAAAGGACAAGAAGGCCCCAAAACCCTCCAAAACGGAGGGCGATCACCATACAGCGGACTCGGTGAGTGAGCATTCCGCTAGCCTAACCGACTCTGACCTTATGCGAAAGGTCATTGAATATATTGAAGGAAATTCCCGCGCGAAAAAAGTCGTTGGCTCTTCCCGCGCTCCAACCGTCTTAACCGCCGTAACCGACTCCGTAACGGAGTCGAGTATTTCTGGCGGTAGTCAAAGACCTAAGCCCCATCGGTCGGGGGTAAAGGTCATCAAAGCCCAGGTCCATAAATCGGCGTCTCAGTCGTCACTGACCAAGGCAAATCAGCCATCGGTAGCTCATCCACGCTATCAAATACACCATCTCCCCAGAGATTTTCAAACCTTGAAAAAACTCCACTGCACCCTCCGCTCGGTCGCGGTCAAACTCATCACCCTAAACATTTTCAAGAAGGATGAGAGCGCTATTTTCACGAGCGTACATCCCCTGACCCCGGACCATCAGAAAATGATCTTGGATGCTCTGGGTTCCCCAGGCGCCAAAATCACTCCTATCAATAAGCCCGCAAAGCCCCAGCCCCCGAAGCGGAAAAATCATCTACCGTCGTTCTCCTGCGTCCTGCGTCACGTCGACGAGGACATAAATGACACCGACATTCTGGAAGCCTGCTCCGAGCAGGGATACCATGTCACAAAGGTGTGGCGAATAATTTCTCGCAAAACAGGTAAATCGACCGACCTGTATCGCCTCCTTACTAGGGAACAGGAAACCCTAGATAAACTTCTGAAGAAAGGCCTCATCCTTTTCTCTAAACTCCACAGATGCGAACCCTCACAAGTTCCACCTGTAACCCAGGCCGTGTGCGCCAGGTGTCAAACAGTCGGACACAGTCAGGATAAATGCCCGTCCTCATCTATCAAGTGTCCCAAGTGTGGTGAAACACACAAACTCCATGAGTGCACGAGCGAACTCACCCGTTGCGTGAACTGCGAAGGAGAGCACTTAACGTTCTCCAAAAAATGCCCTGCTAGAAAAGCCCCTCTAGCAACAAATTCTCAAGCGACTTACGTCCAGATTGTGAAGAATTCGAGACCCGAAACGGCTGAGCCGGTCACGGTCGATCAGTTTATCCGAGCACTGTCCTTTGTGGTATTAAATCTTTTCCCGGACAAGCGAGACCAAGGAAGTATGCTTGTCAGTCGTGCATCACGAATCTTTTTGAAAAGAGAAGTTAAATACAATTTTTCTGGGGACATGCTTCATGTCTCAATTGACAAGTTGAGTACCCACAAAAATGGCGGTTAATTCCATCAAAATCGCCACGGCCAACTCCGGGGGGGTCACCCGGAAGAAGGCCGCAATAGAAAATTTCCTTTTCCGGGATAATATTGAAATTCTGGGTATCACCGAAGTTAAGGCCAAATCCTTTCCAAAATTCAGAGGCTTCAATGCCATCCACAGGAGATACCCAGCTCAACAGGGTCAACGCGAAACTCGAGGAGTAGCCATTCTAATCAAAAAAGGTTTTGCCTTCAGCGAACACCAACTCCCCAACAACTTACAACACTTGGATTGCATCGCGGTCGACACTTACATTGACTCCAACATCATTACATTCTTTACCTACTACAATTCCCCAAGACAGTGTCTAAGCAACGAATTAATGCAGTACGCCGCATCTCTCCCCAAAGCCATCATCCTAGGCGATTTTAATGCTAGACATACTGATTTTGGCGACACTTTAACCAATCGAAACGGCCACATTCTCATCGATGCAATCAGTAATTTGCCCCTGTACAGAATTCCCAACTCTTCCCCGACCCACATCAATCATTGGGAAGGATACTCTATCGTAGATCACATCCTCGTCACAGATTCCTTGTCCAACCGTGCTAGCGACTCTGCTAACATCGGAACAACAATTACGTCAGACCACCTTCCACTAGTATTTGATCTATCTGTATCCAAGCCAAGAACCCCAACTCCAGAGTACATCATCATTCGAGATTCCAAAAACACAGATTGGGAAAAGTTCCGTATCATCCTGGAAAAGGAAATTGTACCTCTTGACCCAACCACCACCCCCGAGGAGATCGAGCGCCAGGTCTTCTACATATCAGAACTAATACAAGACGCATATCTTCAATGCACTCCCGAAAAACAAATTCCATTGCACAAAACCCCGCTCCCCCCTGAAATTGTCGACAAAATTCGGCTGAAACGACAAGTTTACAGAGAATACATTAACACCCGCGATCCGGACATTAAGACACAATGGAACCGACTTAATGCCACAATTCGACGCGACATTAATCGTCATCGAGAGAAACTTTGGAGAGAAACATGTTCAGGACTCAACTACCGCGACGGGAAACGCTTTTGGAACAAATTAAAAATCTTAACGGGACAAAAATCAAACCCACGACACTTTTTGAAAGTTAACAATCAATTCATCACAACTGACACGGACAAAGCAAACGCTTACGCAAAACACTTAGAGAAAATTTTCCAAATTCCTGAAGATCCGTTGTTCAATGACTCTCATAAAAAACGGGTCGAGACATTCCACTCGCAGTTCATTCACCGCACCCAAGCACGCACCTGCTACATAACACAAGCCGACCGCCACAAGGACACACAAACAGATGACGTCAGCACCGTACTCGAACCCATTCAATTAGAGGAAATCGCGACAAAAATACACTTACTAAAAAACAACAAAGCACCCGGAAATGATAACATTAAAAACATTACACTCAAACACCTTCCACACTCTGTCTTGCAGGCAATTGTTCAAATTTTCAACAATTGTCTTTCTACGTCTTACTTTCCTTGTCTCTGGAAATCTGGAATCGCAATTATGATCCAAAAACCCGGAAAACCCCCAGACGACCCAAACTCTTATAGGCCAGTCACACTTCTGAGTGGAATTGGAAAACTTTTTGAGAGAATAATCACCGAAAGACTTCGTAATTTCTGCGAAGGCAACTCGCTCTTCCCCCCCACGCAGTTTGGATTCCGTGCACAAAGGTCAACGTGCGACCCACTTACGGCGCTGCAAACAGATGTTGCGCGGCACTTGAACCTAGGTCAGTGTGTCTTGGGAGTCTTTCTCGACATCGAAAAAGCTTTCGATAAAGTTTGGCACGCTGGATTGATTTACAAATTAAAACAATTACACTTTAGCGACCAATTAACACAACTAATACACTCGTTTTTATCGCACAGAACACTAAAAGTTCGAGAAGGAAATGAACTATCTAACCCAATCAGTATAAACGCCGGGGTTCCCCAAGGTTCTGTTCTGTCCCCTCTTCTCTACCTAATCTACTGTCATGATATACCAATCAAATCTCAAATTGCTACAAAAACCATTCTCTTTGCTGATGACACGGCCCTGTGGACAGGACAGAAAACATCTTTCAAGGCCACTCAAGTCCTTCAAGAGTGCCTGGATGAATTCCAAAAGTGGGCTTCCAAATGGAGGATAAAACCTAACCCAACCAAGTCTTCGGCCATTCTCTTCCGAAACGGACACCAATGCCAGTCGTGGAAATTTCAAACCCGGAACATCCACCTTTCTCTTTGGAATATCCAAATTCCCCTAAGCAACGAGGTCCGATATCTAGGTATCTCATTCCATAAATATGGAAACTTTTCTTCTGACTTGAATGCTACCCTTCGAACGGTGAGGCAAAGAGCGGGAATTATTTCTAGGTTACGGGGAGGGTTGCAAGGCTGTTCTTCCGAAACCTTGCACCACACATATAAAACATTCATACGGCCGGTCATCGAATTCCGTGCTGTACTCTATGTGTCCCTCAACTCTCCTGAAATCGAAAGACTCATCTCTTGCGAAAGGAAGATCTTGCGTAAAATCTTCGACTTATATTTCAAATTCCCGTCCGAACGACTGTATGAACACATTGGCGCACACTCGATCAATGAGCGTTTAAAAAAGCTCCAGTCGTCTTACGTACTTCGTACGCTCCGGTCCCAAAATGAAATAGCAAAGCAAACGCTCCGTACATCTTGGACTGACCCCCACAATAAAAACCTCTCCACTTCTCAAACCTTTCCAAGCAAACCCAAAATGAAAAAAGTCCACCTTCCGAGCGCTTTGCTAGAAATAACAGCCCGTGAAAACGAGCTGTCGGCCAGTCTGGAAAACATCATCGAAGAAACACCACTTTCCATTAGAGTCAAATAATCCAAACATCTCTAATCTCTAATCCCCTTTTCAAACCAGACTGACCATTTAACTCAAACGGAGCCGGGAAACTATCGACTTACGACTTTACACTGCTCTTAACAAACAATGACATAACACCATACACAAAACAGATACTGCTTTCCTGTTGACTGTTCTAGGAAAAGGCCGTGAAGAGGCCCAACGCGGAATCCCTCTATGAAGGATTCGCGGCCTCTTCACCTCCCCAACTCCACAAACAAATTACACCATCACGCTGGAACAGAGGAGCCGGAAGTAACAACTGAACGGGGGCCCAAAGTCAACAAAGACCAGCAAGATAAGAACATAGAACCTAAAACCCACGCAAACACGTCGCTCTACTCTCATCTTTAAACAATCTATGTACAACTACGAATCTTCTTTACTTTCCGGTCCCGGTGGAGGTTTTTCTGCAGTTTCCCTCTACCCTACGCGAATGCGGGGACTTTGTCCGAAGTCGGCTGCAGACGCAAAAACTTTCTCTTTGCACAATTTCCTACAACTTCAAGTTCACTCTATTTGGCAATCAAGCAATTCCAACTTTATCTCAAGCTCAACTAGATTTTCGCTCTTCACACTCACCCCCCCTCACCCAGACTCAACAGATGACAACAACACTTAGATCAAGGCTGAAGAGGCATGACGCCTAGAACGGCCTTGGGGAACTGCAACGTCGCAACATGAAGCCGAACACCTGGCCTAACTGTGTGGACATTGTATTGTATTATATCACAGCATAATTGCACTTGTATGTTTCCCAATAAACGTTTTTCACTTCACTTCACTTCACTTCACACTAGACTTTGGCGTGATGACATCGTTCCTTTTTGACGATCGTCAATGTTTTCGAGCCGACGACAAAACCAATTTTGAAAAAAAGATTTTTCCTATATATTCTGAAATTTATATCAACGAAACGACTATTCTCAGGACCTAGTGACGTCCTTACAGACGCTCGCCGTACCGACGACTTATTCGCGGTTAAAGAGAACATCAAACTGCGACGTCGTCGACAGATACTTACTGGGTAAACGTGAAAAGTTGGTCTTTGGTCTGTCGAAAGTCTAATCTATCCTCTACCGAATGCCAATAAGAATTTTTTTAAATACTTTTGTTTTTGTGCGGAAAAATTCTTTCAAAACAGTCGATGCACGAAACGAAACCAACTACGAAACCGGAACTTTTTGGAAGATGACGGGCCCCAGGAGTCATTAGGGTACATTGAATGCAAACATTAAAAAAAAAATAGTTGTTTATGTTTTCTAAAAGTTTTTTCTATACTTTGGTCTTGATAAAAACAACGAAATCTCAAAAAACATTCGAAGATGCAAACGTTTGATGTAAACTGTTGTATGATAGAAAATGTCACAATAAAAACGTTTATTTTATTAATATTTGTTGTTTTAGTATACTTATAACTTTACCGATGTTTCATTATTGTACAATACTCTATTTTATAAATAAAATGCATTTCTAAATAGAAACAAATTTGATTCGTTTCGTTGCAATGCGTTGTCATCTATACGTTCTAACTATTAGCAACATTCACTGAAAACTATTTTTAAACTTATCAATTTTGTATTTCAATTTCAATTTCAATAGTTAGTTCTATCCACCTACGTAATACAAATTCTGTCACTTTACACAAACACAAAAATGTGTTATAGTGAAGAATATGTAGGTAGTTAGTTACCAACCTATACACGTTAAAATATACTTTGGTTTTATTTGTTTGCATCTTACTGTTTTGTTTTTCTTTACCTAAAGTAAAAACCAAAATTCAACTTGGAACCAAAATTATTATAGAAAAGAACAACAACAACAACAACAACAACAACAACAACAACAACAACAACAACAACAACAGATGACAATGTAGTTTACTTCTTTCGTTTATATGAGATGCTTTTTTTCAAGTGACACTTCACAAATTGTAAATTCTACTAAAACAGATATACCTAATGTCTGTTTGTCTCTTTCTCTCTCTCTCTTGCACTCAGTAATAAATTGGTACTTTTTAATAAATTAATAATACCTAGATAATAGGAAACTCTTTCCTTCGATGTCGACAATGGCGCGCGCGTATAAAATAAAAATAATTATAACTTGGAAGATAATTTAAAAATTATCACTAAAATATTTTTATTTATTTGCCTACGCAATTAGATAGAAATTTGGTAGAAATCTATTTTTACTAATTTGGATGATTTTTGATATATGAACCGAATATTTGATTGCATGTTTCAACAATAACTAAGATTAAATTCTCGAAACGTTTTACGTGGCGTATCATAATCTATTTTGCATTTAGATTAAAAAAAAGTATGTAATGTTTTGGTTAAGCACAAACGTGTTTCTAACTGTTTTTTTTTGTGATTTGAAGTAAAAAAAGTCATATACAAAATGAAAATTTTAAATATGATAGAAAGACAGATTGATAGATTAAGTAGTTTAAGTTTACTAGATATAGATAGTTTAAGTTTAATCTGGTTTTTTTTAATTCTTAAGCACACAACGTCAAAGAAGTTAATTAAAATGTTGCCAAATGTTTATAAATATTAGATCATTTGTCTGCTGATCTACTTAATTCATAAACCGAGTAAGTATTGTAGACTTTATTGAATCAATAAAAAATTTACAACTTTTGATGAAACAAATATGTTTTTTATAAAAAATATTTATAGTGTTAATTTGAAGATATTTAAAAAAATAATATTTGTTACAAATTTTTATTTTATTAACAAAAATTGAAATAGTCATTACAGAACGCCACCGAGTTACTTTAAAATTGAAGAGGATAATTAATAAATAAGTTTATTAAAAAATCGAGAAATATTTGTTTGAATAAGATAGATTTATACAAATTCATTATTGTTTTAAAAATTAGTAAACATGGTTTTCTTTATCTGTAGATATTATAGCTAATAAAGATGCGTAAATTTTCTAGATCAGGCAACTAACATTTTAAGCATTGTCATAAAATTGTCATTTTTTGACTATTTTTCATTTGGAAGTATATTAAGTATTTAATATAAATACTTTTTTTTGTTTTAATCAGTTATTATTAATTCTATTACATTTATTTTTTTGTTTTGTTTTTACTTTCCAATATTAAAGCTTCTGTACTAATAATATTAGCTTTGTTTGCGTAGGATATTTAGGACTAATCCTAAATTAGTCCAAGACTCATTTAAAGCGCATGTGCGGTTCTGAACCAGCTATGGATTATCGTTTACCACAAACAATAATATACCGTTGTCAAGTATGCAGTAAATGTTTAAAAATCGGAAAACCGCAAAAAATTATCACACATTTATAAAAGAGAAACATTGGTACAAAAAAGTGTAAAATGTAAAAAACTACTCATTTTCACATTCACAAAAGTTATTTTACAAATAATTTCGATTTAGTAATATATTAAATAAATCTCAATAATAAAATAGACAGTAAAGCACCAAAACACGAGAGTAACAAAGACAAAACCGCTTTCGTCAACTGCGCAAGTCTAGAACTAAAAATCTTTGATCGAATGAACATGAAGATCGTTTGGACTGGTTCTGAACTGATCCGGTATCTAGGTTATATTCTCGACCGTGAACGACGGCCTGTAACTAAAAGTTCAGGTTTTTTTCTCATATGTACTGTGCATGCAATTAATGCCAGAACAAGCTCATCGATCGCTATCGTGAACAAAGCTTTTGATTCCCTATCTGTATACCTATGACTAAACGTAATTATCATAGTAAGATATTATTTTATTTATCTGTTTAAGGTTTGAGTATAATTGTACAAGTACAAGTATAGAGTTAAGAAGATAAAGTCAGGTTAGGTCAGGTCAGATCAGGTCGGGTCGGGTCGGGTCAAGTCGGGTCGGGTCGGGTCGGGTCGGGTCGGGTCGGGTCGGGTCGGGTCGGGTCGGGTCGGGTCGGGTCGGGTCGGGTCGAGTCGAGTCGAGTCGAGTCGGGTCGGGTCGGGTATTAGAGAGGGGTATTGAAAATGAAGAAATATAAGCAAAAACTTATAAGTGTGCAGAGGAAACTCCTTCGGCCCACATCTTGACTACGCACTCGCGAAGGGTAAGATAGCCACGGGAATGCTGAGATCTCTCGTATGTCGGCGGAGCGCGTTGTCAATTGACAACAAGCTCTTGTTGTACAAATCAGTGATCCGACCTACCATGACTTATGCTTCTGTGGCTTGGGCGTTCGCGCCCTGTAAGACTCGGATGCATAAGTTACAAACTTTCCAAAACAAATTTCTCCGTCAAGCATTCAACGCCCCGTGGTTTGTTCGCAACAACCAATTGCACCGAGAGGCGAAGATGCCGACGATGGAGGAATTCTTCCGTGAGACCGCCGAGCGAGCCTTTTCGAAGGCGGAAGCCCACCCGAACCCCCTGGTGCGAGAGGCCGTTGACTACGACGAAAACGGTCCGTCCAGATGCAAGAGGCCAAGGATGGCTCTCTTGTGATCGAAAAATGCCTTCTCACTCAGATCTTCCGAATCTGGTAAGCATCAAATGTCATTGCCACATTTATCTGTCGCAGCTCTTTTCAGATTCCATCAAATGGATCACTTCGGGGGAATCCCCGGAGCGCCCTCTTCTTTTCTTCTGGCGCCATGCAAACCGGCATGGCTACCCAGCGTGCGTTCAGGTATGAAGGACCAATGGTTCCGATCCCTAAGGTGACGCGAGGGGTTTTAGTGGGTATTGTCGGCTTGCACATTTACCGACCGAGTCCCACATAACCAGACCTAGTCTGGTATGCGTAAAAGCATTTCCCCTCAGATAATAGCAGAGGTCGCTTCTGGCTTCTATCGCCTTTCAAATTAAAGACAGTAGGAAGGTACTTGATAGAACAGGCAACAAGCATAAAGTGATAGAGCAATCTATCACGGCATGGCAAGCCAGATGGGACAACAGTTCCAAAAGAAAATGGACGCATCGCATCGTCTTATCTCGAACATAAGTCGGTAGATGGAAAGGAGAAAACCTGTGAGACAGGTAAATTACTACCTAATACAGTTTTTAATAGGACATAAGGCTTTTCTGTCATATCTACACCGTATGCATCGAGCAGATGATGACCGCTGTGTATACTGCAACGAGGAAGATACAGCCGAACATGTGTTTTTCGAAAACATGTGTTTTATCAACGCGATGCCATTCGATAGAAGTGGGAATTACAAATAAGTAATAAACTTATACATGATAATCTAGTTGAAAAAATGCTCGAGAACAATGAGCATTGGAGAACAGTACAGAAATTTACAGAGGAGATTTATAAAACTAAGAAAATGGGGGAAGAAGGAAGAAATCAATGTTCGAAAAGCTCTGATTCTTCGTAAACGAAAAGACGTAGAAAAATGCCCGCTGAGGGACCTAGATCATCTGCCGTAGGAGGCGGCCAGAAGATGTCTTGGGAACCAGCGTGCACGATCTAAGAACGGAGGCGCTAATTCCTGGAGAAAAAGAATAAGCTTTCACTCCTGACGGTATGGTCAGGTCAGGTCAGGTCAAGTGGCTGAGATGGGTGGCTTAGATTCTATACATTAGATATACCTTTTTCATTGCCTAGTATGGTTGAAAGTGTATTTTGGACATTTAAAAAAACCATACAAATCTTAAGAATGCATCAAGTTCAAGAAAATCTAAGAATGCTTCTCCTGTAGAAATGTCATAAAAAGATATTGGAAGATTAGAAATAATAGTTGTCTGAGATAGTTCAAGCATTAATAATTTTAAAATAGCAAACACATTATATCTTTGATCAAGTTTTGGGTATGGGAAAAAATTGACAAAAACACATTTTCTGAGCACAGAAGCTCGCCGGAAAAACGAAAACTGAACAATGTAAGGAGCTGTTTTAGCGCAATTCTTTAGATTTTATACGACAATTTAAAAAAAGTAAATTTTAGTCTATTTTCCAATTTAAGAAAAAAATACACTGGAAAAAATATAACGAAAATTTTCAAGATATCACAGCTCTAAAAAACTTGGTTTAAAAAGTTACCAGAATTGACCCACATGGATGGGATTCCAAACCCCGATTAACCAAGTGTATGTAATAAAAAGGTAGTTATAGTAAAAAGTAATCAAAAAATTGTTTTGCTAAATTATTGTTTTCTATGTGAGGCCATAAATTAATCATTCCACTCTTGTATATAGTTTTATAAATCGAATTTATAACAAACATTTAGGGTAGATATCTACTATAAAAGATTTGTTTATTATAATAAATTGTTAGTTAATTTCTTTGAGGAAAGTACTATTGATCTATTTATTTTTTATAATTATTAATAATAACTATTAGTGTACCTATTAATAGCGCAAAGTTGTACCTTTGTCGATTGAAGCATTTTCTCAAAATCGACAATATAAATTTGCGCTCGCAACACACATACACAAAACTTTTTCTGAATCTCCAAGTATTAACAATATACCATAATATTCAGAACAAAACCATGTAACAATTTATTAAAATTGGCAATTATTTATTTTCTGTTTACTCGTTGTTACTAGTAACTATAGCTAGTTACAAAAATCACTGGACATTTGATTTCAAAAAAAAAAAATAATAATAATAATAAAAAATAAACAAAATGGGAGAACAAGCGTTTTTTTCAGTTATGTCGCTTTAAAGCGACAAAGTGACAGTTTTGGAGAAACGTCAACCTTACGTTGCTAATATAGACATTATAATATGTAATAATTATAAATGACAGCACAACAACTTATACTTATTTTAAGAAATCCGCGTCTTAATTATGCACCCAAATATAATACTAAATATTAAACTAAAAAGGATGTACAAACGAGAGAATGTTATAAATATTTTTTAAATTTCTAATTTAAGAGTTCGTCGCTGCTCCTTTCAGATTCCATCAAATGGATAACTTCGGGGGAAAACCCGGAGCGCCGTCTTCTTTTTTTTCTAAGGCAACACGGCATGGCATGGCTGCCCAGGGTGCGTTCAGGAATGAAGAACCAATGGTTCCGATTCCTCAGGTGAAATTGAATTCGTATCAGAATATGTAGTATTGTTTGTAATGTAATAACTAAAAAAAATGAAATTAAGACATATAGAAGAAACACTAAAGAGAGTTAAGAATTTGATTAATCCGAGATGTTACTTTCCTGCTATTTCTTGATTTCTTTTGCGTCGCACTTTTACCGATGTAATTTGTTTTTGCTGTTTCATTTTAAATTTAATTTAAAAAGAGCTTCGATTGATAAAAAAAAATCTAGATTTGAGTGGTCGGTCATTAGATTTATTTTTTACTTAATGAAACAAATTTTATTTACTTTTAAATGTTAATTGTGGTTCTGAAAAGAACCGATTTCATTTTTTTCTTCTTTTTAAACGATGAAAGAAAAAACTTCTCTATTTTGAACTTGTGTATTTGGTGACGGCTTTGGTACCTTCAGAGACTGCGTGCTTTGCCAATTCACCAGGCAACAAGAGACGAACCGCTGTTTGAATTTCCCGGCTCGTAATCGTCGAACGCTTGTTGTAATGCGCAAGACGAGAAGCTTCAGCGGCGATCCGTTCAAAGATATCATTAACGAAACTGTTCATGATGCTCATCGCCTTGCTCGAAATACCGGTATCGGGGTGTACTTGCTTCAATACCTTATAAATATAGATTGCATAGCTTTCCTTCCTCCTGCGCTTCTTTTTCTTGTCGCTCTTCGAAATATTCTTTTGAGCTTTTCCAGCCTTTTTCGCTGCTTTACCGCTTGTCTTTGGTGGCATATTTTTTAATATTTCTAATCTTAATAAAGAAAAAAAAAACACGACACAAACGAACTGTAATACGCACAACGAACACAAAATATACCTGTCAACTTGAAAGTTCAAGCTAAAATCATGGTGCACTATTCAATTTCAATTCC
Organism: Tribolium castaneum; assembly: GCF_031307605.1. NCBI lineage: Eukaryota > Metazoa > Arthropoda > Insecta > Coleoptera > Tenebrionidae > Tribolium > Tribolium castaneum. The sequence continues at coordinate 1,160,975 of NC_087394.1, read as the reverse complement.
AATTCAAAATACGTTTATTCAAAATAAATTACATTTCAAAAGGGATTTTGATAAATATATACAAGATATTTACAACTTAATCTACGAGTCCGGACTGTTTTAGGCTTTTGGCCTCTTCAGTCAAGGAAATGGATGAATGTTGTGTGGGAGTGTGAGTGTCGTCGGGTGGTGAGTGAAAGAGTGAGAAGTTTGGGGCTCGTAGGAAGCTGTGGATGTGGATGTCGTCGTGGGTGTCTTGTCGGTGTCGTCAGTGGCGTCTCATTGTGAGGGGCGTCTCTTCAACGAGAAGTTGAAGATTGTCGGGCAGGTCGGGGTACAGCGCTGAGAGAAGCGCCGTGGGTGGATGGGGCAGTTTTCTTCTGGGGATCCGGGGGACTCGGTTGCGAAGAGTGTTGTCGCGTGTGAGAAACTTATGTGAAGTGTTGAGTGTGTTTTGGGCAATTGTGTTGTTGTTGTTGAGTGTGCGTTTGATGTAGTTTTGTTGGAGTTTGTGAAGACGGTCTGTGATGGGGGTGGTGTTTGTGTCCTGGTGGAGGGAATTGCTGGCGTGGAAGCGGTCGAGGCGGTGAATTCGGCGAAGGATTTGTCGTTCGCATGTGGCAATGCGATGTGTCTTGGTGTGTGGGAGAGATGCGTAGATGGGGGCTCGGTACTCGATGACGGGTCGGATGAATGTGTTGTAGGTGTGGAGAAGAGTGCGGGAATGGCACCCTTGGAAGTTTCCCATGAGATGGCGGAGGAGGTTGGATCGGTTGCGGACTTTCTTGAGCGTGTTCTGGAGGTCGGTGTCGAGTGAGCATGTGTGTGTGTAGGTGATTCCTAGGTACCTTGTGGATGGCACAAGGTCGATGGGTGTGTTGTTGAGTGTGATGGTGATGTCGCGTGGGTCGAATTTCTTGTTTCGTGTGAGGTTGGGGTGTTTGAAGAGGATGGCGGTGGATTTTGTGGGGTTGATCTTCACTCTCCACTTGCGAGTCCATGTGGAGATCTGGTTGAGGAGGGGCTGCAGGGTCCTGGAGGCTGAGGCGGCGGTGGTCCGGGATGTCCAGAGGGCGGTGTCGTCGGCGAAGAAGCGGGTTTTGGTCTGGTGAAGATCTGAAACAGGAAAATCAGAACTGTAAAAAATGTAAAGAATGGGCGACAGAACGGAGCCTTGAGGGACCCCGGAGAGAAGGGGGACGGGATAAGAAAAGGAATTTTGGACTTTGACTTTGCAGGAGCGGTTTGAGAGAAAAGAGTCGATTAATTTGATGAAGTTGAGGTTGATGTTGTGGGAAAGAAATTTTTGGATGAGACCATCGTGCCAAACACGGTCAAATGCACGTTCGACGTCCAAGAAGACGGCTAGTGTGCACTGGCCGAGATTGGCACTCTGGGTTGAGTCGGTGAAGAGTTCGAAAGTGGGGTCGGAAGTGGAGCGATGGGGGCGAAAACCGAATTGTTCAGGGGGCAGTAGGTTGTTTTCTTCGAGAGTGTGTCGGAGACGAGAGGCAAGAATTGTTTCGAAGATTTTTCCCAGAATGTTGAGGAGAGAGATGGGACGATAAGAAAGTGGGTTGTTGGGGTCTTTGTTGGGCTTGGGAATCATGATGGTGGTGGCTTCTTTCCATGGGGTTGGAAAGTGACCGGAATTGAAGCAAGAATTGTAAATTGTGGTGATGGATGTGATGGCTGTGTCAGGGAGATGTTTGAGAAGAATGGGTTTGATCTGGTCTGGTCCTGGGGCTTTCGAGTTCTTCAGCCGGATAATGAGGGCTTTGATCTCGTCGTCGGTGGTTGGAGCGGTCAAGTCCGGGTTGTCGGGTGGAAAGTCTGGGTCGGGGTCTGGGTCGAGGTCAGCGTCGTAGTCAAGTCGGGGGAGGTTTTGCCTGAAACGGAGAGTGTTGTTAGTGACTGTGTTAAAAAAGTGTTGGTTGAAATGTGGGTCATTGGGGACTTGGTGGATGTTTTGGAGGGTAGCAGCAAAACAATTTGCTTTGTCTTGTGGGGTGTTAAAAATGGTGTTGTTGACTGACAAATGGTGGATGGGGTGAGATTTTCGGCCTGTGAGTGAATTGAATTTGTCCCAAAACTTTTTACCGTCTCGGTAATCGAGGGAGCTACAACTGTTTGACCAGTGGGCAAGACGAAATTGGTTGATGTCACGTCTTATTTGTGCATTGAGACGGTTAAAGACAGTTTTGAGGACTGGAGATCTGGTTTGCACGAATTCGCGATAAATTCGGCGTTTGACTCGGATGAGGGCAAGGATTTGAGGGGGCAATGGTTTGCGATTTGTTGGAATGTGTTTGATGGGTACAAAAAGTGTTTGAGCTTGTTTGATGAGTTGTGTTAGTTGTGTTACTTGTGTGTCAATGGTGTTGGGGTCAAGTGTGTCGTCAATGTGTGGGAGGTTGTTTGTGATGTAATTTTGAAAGTCGGTCCAGTTTGTGTTGTTGAATTCGAAAATGGGGATGTGCGTGGGTCGCGGTTGGGGGCCTTGAAGTGTGAAGTTTGAGACAAGAGGGAGATGATCGGAGGTGACTGTGGTGCCAATGAAAGAGTCTGTGTTTGTGATGTGTGTGAGATTATCGGTCACAATGATGTGGTCTACGATCGATGTGCCAACGTGATTGATGAGTGTGGGAAATTGATTTCGAAGACGACAAAGAGGAAGAGTGTTGAGAGAGCGTGTGAGGTGTCTGCCGTTTGTGTTTGAAATTGTGTCGCCAAAATCGGTGTGTCGAGCGTTGAAGTCTCCGAGAATGACTGCGTGTCTGAATGTGGAAGTGTAATCGAGGAGTTGGGTACTGACGGTTTCGAGAGGAGGATTGTAATAACAAATAAACAGAATGTTTAAATTGTTAATGTGAATGGTGGCTGCAACGGCTTGAAGGTGGTCAAGATGAGGGGGTAAGATGTGTTGAGATGAAGCGAGTGAAGTTGAGACAAGAAGTGTGACGCCGTGTTTGGCTCGGGTTGTGGGGCTGGGTTTGTTGTAGGAGTGGAAGCCTGTGATGTTTACGGGTCGTTTGGATTGTGTCTCTGTGATTGCTGCGATGTGAATTTGGTCGATGTGTAGAAAATGTCTCAAGGAGGCAAATTTACGAGAAATCCCTCCCGTATTGACTGTGGCGAAATTCAGAGAAGCCATTTTTGAAACGGGGGCCAGAAGGATTCACCGAAATGGTGGATTTATCCAAAAGTGAAGTGAATTTTGTTTGATGAGTGTGAGATTTTTAGATCGCGTCGGAGACAAGCGCGAGCGGAATGTTCGAGAACAGATTGGATTTTCTGTTTCTCGAACGGAAAAAGGTCAAAAAGGGTTTTTGTGATGAAGCGTAGGAATTGACGGGCAGAAACGAAGGGTTCGCGCTCGTCGGAGTCGTCGTCAGAATTTTCGGGATCGAATTCCTTGTCAACGATTTTGATGGGAACGACGGGGGTTTCTGGGGTCATTTGGGAGGGTTTGATAAATTGGGGACAATCTCGGGACCAAGCGGGGTGATTCCCCTGGCATTTGGGGCATTTGGGGTTTGAAACTGCGGAAGGGCACGGTTTTGACCGATGATTGTCGGGGCAAGTGGGGCAGATGGGCTTGTTGGGGCATTGGGAAAAAGAATGGCCAAATGTGAAGCACTTGGCGCACTGGAGAGGGGCTGGTTTTGGGGGGTGCGACGGCTCGCAGGGGTGAACGTGGCCGAAAAGTGAAAGGCCATTTGACAGGAGTGTGTCGATCGCCGTTTTGTCCGGTGTCACGATACGCATGAGAGGAGTTGGTTTGTTGGTTTTGGCGGAAATGATGCGCCAAACTTTTTGAATGTGGAAATTATTCAGGGCTGAAATGACGTCTTGGGGTTCGATGTCAGAGCTGACGTCTCTGACAACGATGGAAAAAGTGATGGGTTTGGGTTCGATTTGGGGTAGGAGGCGTGTGGGGTTTAAGAGTTTGAACTGGATTTTCGAGCCAGGGAAGCCAGCTTGAAGCGTTGAAATTTGGTTAGGGGTAAGTTGCCTGGAAAGAACAAGAAGAGCGGATTTGTTGTAATTGACTTTTAGAGAGTCAATTTGGTGGAGGCCGAGTGAAATGAGGTGAGAGTAAAAGCTTTTTTGAGTGGCGAGTGGGGCAGGGATGTTTTGGATTGAGTAGCGAAATGAGAGTTTTTTTGAAGTGGTAGTTGAAGACGATTTTTCCGAAGTGGTAGACGAAAAGGATGCTGATGTTTCGGAGTTTGATGGTGAGGGTGTGCGTGAACGTTGTTGGGTGTGTTTTGTGGATTTTAATGTAGTGGCGTGAGTTTGTGGGGGTGGCAAAATTTTTTTGTCCATAAGGGACGGAATGGGTTTGTTTTGGGGAAGCGTTTTTGGAGAGTTTGCAGAAGACGGAAGTGAAGTGGGTAGGTTGAGGGGTTTTTTTGGTGAGTGTTTCACCGGGCCCTTGGAGCGGAGCCGACGCTCGTTCTCCATTGTGGAAACTTTTGCAATTTATCACTTTGGATTTCACTGTCACTTCACTTAGCAAACAATCGAGTGGCTGAGCGATCAGAGTCAGCGCAGAGACTCGATGTGTTCACCTCGAGAGCGCGAAAGGAACTGAGGTGCACTATTCAAATACGTTTATTCAAAATAAATTACATTTCAAAAGGGATTTTGATAAAATATATACAAGATATTTACAACTTAATCTACGAGTCCGGACTGTTTTAGGCTTTTGGCCTCTTCAGTCAAGGAAATGGATGAATGTTGTGTGGGAGTGTGTGTGTCGTCGGGTGGTGAGTGAAAGAGTGAGAAGTTTGGGGCTCGTAGGAAGCTGTGGATGTGGATGTCGTCGTGGGTGTCTTGTCGGTGTCGTCAGTGGCGTCTCATTGTGAGGGGCGTCTCTTCAACGAGAAGTTGAAGATTGTCGGGCAGGTCGGGGTACAGCGCTGAGAGAAGCGCCGTGGGTGGATGGGGCAGTTTTCTTCTGGGGATCCGGGGGACTCGGTTGCGAAGAGTGTTGTCGCGTGTGAGAAACTTATGTGAAGTGTTGAGTGTGTTTTGGGCAATTGTGTTGTTGTTGTTGAGTGTGCGTTTGATGTAGTTTTGTTGGAGTTTGTGAAGACGGTCTGTGATGGGGGTGGTGTTTGTGTCCTGGTGGAGGGAATTGCTGGCGTGGAAGCGGTCGAGGCGGTGAATTCGGCGAAGGATTTGTCGTTCGCATGTGGCAATGCGATGTGTCTTGGTGTGTGGGAGAGATGCGTAGATGGGGGCTCGGTACTCGATGACGGGTCGGATGAATGAGTTGTAGGTGTGGAGAAGAGTGCGGGAATGGCACCCTTGGAAGTTTCCCATGAGATGGCGGAGGAGGTTGGATCGGTTGCGGACTTTCTTGAGCGTGTTCTGGAGGTCGGTGTCGAGTGAGCATGTGTGTGTGTAGGTGATTCCTAGGTACCTTGTGGATGGCACAAGGTCGATGGGTGTGTTGTCGAGTGTGATGGTGATGTCGCGTGGGTCGAATTTCTTGTTTCGTGTGAGGTTGGGGTGTTTGAAGAGGATGGCGGTGGATTTTGTGGGGTTGATCTTCACTCTCCACTTGCGAGTCCATGTGGAGATCTGGTTGAGGAGGGGCTGCAGGGTCCTGGAGGCTGAGGCGGCGGTGGTCCGGGATGTCCAGAGGGCGGTGTCGTCGGCGAAGAAGCGGGTTTTGGTCTGGTGAAGATCTGAAACAGGAAAATCAGAACTGTAAAAAATGTAAAGAATGGGCGACAGAACGGAGCCTTGAGGGACCCCGGAGAGAAGGGGGACGGGATAAGAAAAGGAATTTTGGACTTTGACTTTGCAGGAGCGGTTTGAGAGAAAAGAGTCGATTAATTTGATGAAGTTGAGGTTGATGTTGTGGGAAAGAAATTTTTGGATGAGACCATCGTGCCAAACACGGTCAAATGCACGTTCGACGTCCAAGAAGACGGCTAGTGTGCACTGGCCGAGATTGGCACTCCGGGTTGAGTCGGTGAAGAGTTCGAAAGTGGGGTCGGAAGTGGAGCGATGGGGGCGAAAACCGAATTGTTCAGGGGGCAGTAGGTTGTTTTCTTCGAGAGTGTGTCGGAGACGAGAGGCAAGAATTGTTTCGAAGATTTTTCCCAGAATGTTGAGGAGAGAGATGGGACGATAAGAAAGTGGGTTGTTGGGGTCTTTGTTGGGCTTGGGAATCATGATGGTGGTGGCTTCTTTCCATGGGGTTGGAAAGTGACCGGAATTGAAGCAAGAATTGTAAATTGTGGTGATGGATGTGATGGCTGTGTCAGGGAGATGTTTGAGAAGAATGGGTTTGATCTGGTCTGGTCCTGGGGCTTTCGAGTTCTTCAGCCGGATAATGAGGGCTTTGATCTCGTCGTCGGTGGTTGGAGCGGTCAAGTCCGGGTTGTCGGGTGGAAAGTCTGGGTCGGGGTCTGGGTCGAGGTCAGCGTCGTAGTCAAGTCGGGGGAGGTTTTGCCTGAAACGGAGAGTGTTGTTAGTGACTGTGTTAAAAAAGTGTTGGTTGAAATGTGGGTCATTGGGGACTTGGTGGATGTTTTGGAGGGTAGCAGCAAAACAATTTGCTTTGTCTTGTGGGGTGTTAAAAATGGTGTTGTTGACTGACAAATGGTGGATGGGGTGAGATTTTCGGCCTGTGAGTGAATTGAATTTGTCCCAAAACTTTTTACCGTCTCGGTAATCGAGGGAGCTACAACTGTTTGACCAGTGGGCAAGACGAAATTGGTTGATGTCACGTCTTATTTGTGCATTGAGACGGTTAAAGACAGTTTTGAGGACTGGAGATCTGGTTTGCACGAATTCGCGATAAATTCGGCGTTTGACTCGGATGAGGGCAAGGATTTGAGGGGGCAATGGTTTGCGATTTGTTGGAATGTGTTTGATGGGTACAAAAAGTGTTTGAGCTTGTTTGATGAGTTGTGTTAGTTGTGTTACTTGTGTGTCAATGGTGTTGGGGTCAAGTGTGTCGTCAATGTGTGGGAGGTTGTTTGTGATGTAATTTTGAAAGTCGGTCCAGTTTGTGTTGTTGAAATCGAAAATGGGGATGTGCGTGGGTCGCGGTTGGGGGCCTTGAAGTGTGAAGTTTGAGACAAGAGGGAGATGATCGGAGGTGACTGTGGTGCCAATGAAAGAGTCTGTGTTTGTGATGTGTGTGAGATTATCGGTCACAATGATGTGGTCTACGATCGATGTGCCAACGTGATTGATGAGTGTGGGAAATTGATTTCGAAGACGACAAAGAGGAAGAGTGTTGAGAGAGCGTGTGAGGTGTCTGCCGTTTGTGTTTGAAATTGTGTCACCAAAATCGGTGTGTCGAGCGTTGAAGTCTCCGAGAATGACTGCGTGTCTGAATGTGGAAGTGTAATCGAGGAGTTGGGTACTGACGGTTTCGAGAGGAGGATTGTAATAACAAATAAACAGAATGTTTAAATTGTTAATGTGAATGGTGGCTGCAACGGCTTGAAGGTGGTCAAGATGAGGGGGTAAGATGTGTTGAGATGAAGCGAGTGAAGTTGAGACAAGAAGTGTGACGCCGTGTTTGGCTCGGGTTGTGGGGCTGGGTTTGTTGTAGGAGTGGAAGCCTGTGATGTTTACGGGTCGTTTGGATTGTGTCTCTGTGATTGCTGCGATGTGAATTTGGTCGATGTGTAGAAAATGTCTCAAGGAGGCAAATTTACGAGAAATCCCTCCCGTATTGACTGTGGCGAAATTCAGAGAAGCCATTTTTGAAACGGGGGCCAGAAGGATTCACCGAAATGGTGGATTTATCCAAAAGTGAAGTGAATTTTGTTTGATGAGTGTGAGATTTTTAGATCGCGTCGGAGACAAGCGCGAGCGGAATGTTCGAGAACAGATTGGATTTTCTGTTTCTCGAACGGAAAAAGGTCAAAAAGGGTTTTTGTGATGAAGCGTAGGAATTGACGGGCAGAAACGAAGGGTTCGCGCTCGTCGGAGTCGTCGTCAGAATTTTCGGGATCGAATTCCTTGTCAACGATTTTGATGGGAACGACGGGGGTTTCTGGGGTCATTTGGGAGGGTTTGATAAATTGGGGGCAATCTCGGGACCAAGCGGGGTGATTCCCCTGGCATTTGGGGCATTTGGGGTTTGAAACTGCGGAAGGGCACGGTTTTGACCGATGATTGTCGGGGCAAGTGGGGCAGATGGGCTTGTTGGGGCATTGGGAAAAAGAATGGCCAAATGTGAAGCACTTGGCGCACTGGAGAGGGGCTGGTTTTGGGGGGTGCGACGGCTCGCAGGGGTGAACGTGGCCGAAAAGTGAAAGGCCATTTGACAGGAGTGTGTCGATCGCCGTTTTGTCCGGTGTCACGATACGCATGAGAGGAGTTGGTTTGTTGGTTTTGGCGGAAATGATGCGCCAAACTTTTTGAATGTGGAAATTATTCAGGGCTGAAATGACGTCTTGGGGTTCGATGTCAGAGCTGACGTCTCTGACAACGATGGAAAAAGTGATGGGTTTGGGTTCGATTTGGGGTAGGAGGCGTGTGGGGTTTAAGAGTTTGAACTGGATTTTCGAGCCAGGGAAGCCAGCTTGAAGCGTTGAAATTTGGTTAGGGGTAAGTTGCCTGGAAAGAACAAGAAGAGCGGATTTGTTGTAATTGACTTTTAGAGAGTCAATTTGGTGGAGGCCGAGTGAAATGAGGTGAGAGTAAAAGCTTTTTTGAGTGGCGAGTGGGGCAGGGATGTTTTGGATTGAGTAGCGAAATGAGAGTTTTTTTGAAGTGGTAGTTGAAGACGATTTTTCCGAAGTGGTAGACGAAAAGGATGCTGATGTTTCGGAGTTTGATGGTGAGGGTGTGCGTGAACGTTGTTGGGTGTGTTTTGTGGATTTTAATGTAGTGGCGTGAGTTTGTGGGGGTGGCAAAATTTTTTTGTCCATAAGGGACGGAATGGGTTTGTTTTGGGGAAGCGTTTTTGGAGAGTTTGCAGAAGACGGAAGTGAAGTGGGTAGGTTGAGGGGTTTTTTTGGTGAGTGTTTCACCGGGCCCTTGGAGCGGAGCCGACGCTCGTTCTCCATTGTGGAAACTTTTGCAATTTATCACTTTGGATTTCACTGTCACTTCACTTAGCAAACAATCGAGTGGCTGAGCGATCAGAGTCAGCGCAGAGACTCGATGTGTTCACCTCGAGAACGCGAAAGGAACTGGGGTGCACTACTTGTTAAAAATGTTTTATATACGAATTTACTCCGAATCAAGACCCCACCTTTTAGTATAATCATCCAGTCAGAAATACGACTTCTCTATAAGTAACCGTATAAATACGAAGCCAGAAACGCAACTTTAGTCATTCGCAGTCGCAGTAGTAGCATACAAGTTATACGCGCAGCATATTCTTATAGTTTATTTTGACTTTTCCATAAACTACGAAAACCACCATCATATCAACATGTCTGGACGTGGAAAAGGAGGAAAGGTAAAAGGAAAAGCCAAGTCTCGTTCGAGCAGGGCCGGTCTTCAGTTTCCTGTTGGAAGAATACATCGTTTACTTCGTAAAGGTAATTACGCCGAACGAGTCGGTGCCGGTGCTCCAGTTTATTTGGCGGCTGTGATGGAATATCTTGCCGCTGAAGTTCTTGAATTGGCTGGAAATGCTGCTCGTGACAACAAAAAAACTCGTATTATTCCACGTCATCTTCAATTGGCCATCAGAAATGACGAAGAATTAAACAAGCTCCTTTCCGGTGTGACAATCGCTCAAGGTGGTGTTTTACCCAACATCCAGGCGGTCCTTTTGCCGAAAAAAACCGAAAAGAAACCATAAACAGCTAACTGTTGTCTCTCTAGTTGCTGTGAGAAGCAGCAAGCTACAAAAAAATAATAATATCGGCCCTTCTCAGGGCCATCATTTTTTTAACAAATAAAAAAAAGAATCACAAACTTTTTTTAAAGAGTAAATAAACATACCTACTTAAAGTTACATAAAACTTGGCAAAAATTTATTGCACGATTTAAAAAAAAAAGAGCACTCAAGATGTTTTATTTTCTTAATAGTTTAAAAGCAGGTAAATTTTTATTGCCTCTCCTAGACGGCGAGCTACACGCCGCGCCGGTGGGGGGCTAGCTAATCCATGTATATCGGTTAGGCTTTGATGTTTTCTTTCTTTAGTGGTAATTATTATTTATCTCTGAAAAGTCAAAATTCATCCCTTTAAGGAAAAGCATACGATTGATTAAACAACAAAGTCATAAAAACCACACAACTTTATTTGTTACATTTCCTAGAAATATAAAAACAGTTTGGAAATCAAACATTTATTATACTGGTGGTTTAACTGAGAGCCTTGTGATACGTACTTTTTTCATTTGTTTAGAAATATTTTTGTGGTTCTGAAAAGAACCGTTTTTTTTCGTCGAAAATTAAAATGCGATGAATAGTAGAGAGTAGATTGATGTAACTAACGATGAGGAAGAAACATAAAAACCAAACAATGCTGGTATACCGGTATTGTCGTCGCCTCGTAGTCTCATAGATAAAACATAGGTTATAAAAAAAACTTAACCGCCAAAACCGTAAAGTGTACGCCCTTGACGCTTCAAAGCGTAAACGACATCCATGGCGGTGACGGTTTTACGTTTTGCGTGTTCGGTGTAGGTGACGGCATCACGAATGACGTTTTCGAGGAATACCTTCAGGACACCTCTGGTTTCTTCGTAAATGAGACCGGAGATACGTTTCACTCCTCCACGACGTGCCAATCTTCTGATCGCGGGCTTCGTGATGCCCTGGATGTTATCACGTAAAACTTTACGATGACGTTTTGCTCCACCTTTTCCCAATCCCTTTCCACCTTTGCCACGACCGGTCATTTTGAATGATTATTGATTCAAATTAAGCTTTGTTTCACAAAAGAAAACGACACAGATTTGACTGCTTCGTCGAAAACAACTACCTGCTCGCCAGATTAGTCAACTCATTTTATAGTTTAGTTTCGCTCCGCCTCTTAAGTTACTTTTTTGACCAATCAGATAACGCATAGTGTCACCCTAGTTAATAAAATACGGCGAAAAATTTTGTTGCAGGGTCATATGAACCGTCGCCGTTGTTAGTGACGTACGTAGGTGTTTATGTGTGTGTATGTGTAGTTGAGGGATAAAGAAGTAGTCAAAAAAATGGCCCGTACCAAACAAACTGCTCGTAAATCGACCGGTGGAAAAGCTCCACGAAAACAGCTTGCCACTAAGGCAGCAAGAAAAAGCGCACCCGCCACTGGAGGAGTGAAAAAACCTCATCGCTACAGGCCCGGTACAGTGGCACTGCGTGAAATTCGTCGTTATCAGAAAAGCACCGAACTGTTGATTCGTAAATTGCCCTTCCAACGCTTGGTCAGGGAAATAGCCCAGGATTTCAAGACCGATCTTCGTTTCCAAAGTTCTGCCGTTATGGCACTCCAAGAAGCGAGTGAAGCGTATCTTGTCGGACTTTTTGAAGATACAAATTTATGTGCCATCCATGCAAAACGCGTCACCATCATGCCTAAAGACATCCAACTGGCAAGACGTATTCGAGGAGAACGAGCTTAAAATGAAAAAATAAACAAAAAAAAAACGGTTCTTTTCAGAACCACAAAATTGTTTACAAATGAAAATGTTTCGCAATATTGACAGTAATTAAAGTAATAGTACGCGGATCATAATGAATTTTAAACTCTGTCAAACAATAAAAACAATGATGCTTTTATTTATGATTGTTCGCTCTGGTTAAGGGTAGGTAAACAAATCGTTTTAATTGATCGGTACTTCAAGAACGGCGGCGGCATCAAAAGAATTTAATTTATTTAAGTAGGTACCATAAAAATGAGTAAAGTTAAATATCGAATAAAGTCATAAAAGTGGTTAGGTAGGTGAGGAGGGATAATGCGTTTTTAGCGCCGACACCCTACAGACATTATCGTTTGTTTGTTTGTATAAATTAATAATTATATTTCGATTTAGGTATATGCAGATAGGTGTGAAAACTTTTTTTTATTTGTATAGAAATTAATTTGTGGCCCTGAAAAGGGCCATTTATGTATGCCCTCGACGGCCTTAAACAGTCGATAATCCAGGACGTCACCACCATCATCATCATCATCATTATCATCATCATCGGTTCGTAGTCGACGACGACGAAGACGACGACAAATGAGATTATTGCCATAGCTCACTTCTTTCTTTTAGGAGAAGCAGGAGATTTCTTCGCTTTAGCAGATATAGCCTTGGCGCTTTTTGGTTTCGGTGCCTTAGGTTTCTTCGTTGGACCGGCCTTATTTGATTTCTTTGCTTTCGAAGGTGATTTCGGCTTTGATGAAGCTGTTGCCGCAACAGCTCTACCTGTAGAGGAAGCAGCGGTTGTTTTCTTCTCAGCGCCGACAGAAGCGGCCTTTTTTGCTTTCGCGACGGCTACGCTCTTCTTTTCGGCTGCGACTTTTTTCGCTTTTGGCGAAGATGGTTTCTTACCGGTTTTTGGTGCCGAAACGGCGGAACGTTTTCCAGTGTTTTTTTTAACTTTTGAAACTGCTGAGGATTTTTTCTTTCTTTCGCCAGTAGCAGCGGCTGCCGCGGCGGCAGCAGCTCTAGCAGCAGAAGCAGCAGCAGCAGCTCTGGCCTTTGCACCACCACCGGAGGCGGACGAGGAAGCAAGTTTAAACGATCCAGAAGCTCCCTTACCTTTCGTCTGAACCAAAGAACCAGAAGCGACGGCGCCTTTTAGATACTTCTTGATAAATGGTGCAACTTTCTCGGCATCTACCTTGTAATTGGCGGCGACGAATTTTTTTATAGCTTGAAGAGAAGAACCACCACGTTCCTTTAAACCCTTAATAGCGTTATTGACCATCTCGGAAGTGGGAGGATGAGAAGGTTTGGCTCTAGGATTTTTTGCTTTCTTCTCCTTTTTAGCATGATGATGAACTTGAGGTGAAGTCGTCGAAGCAGCAGCATTAGCCGATGCGGATTGATTTTCTACGTCTGCCATTTTTTTCTCGTATTCTCGTATTATTATTATGACAGCAGAATAGATATATACTTGATAGGTAGTATATAGTAGGTAAATATAAACCTAAACGAACCAACCAACACAATTCGAATACACGAGCGCTCAAACTAAAGATATTTTCGCGCCATTTTTGCCATTTGAAAATATTTATTGATTACGTTTTTTACATATTTACATGGGTATCCCGGGCTAGTCCCGAGAGAATCCTAAATATTTCTTATTATAGTATTTTGTACTGGTGTATACATTTGTTTATCCAGTTGTGTAAATTTATACAAAATTTAAGGTACATATGATTTAATTTGTATTCTGGGAAAAAATGTTTGTAAAAAACCCTACAGTATACATGGTAAAATATAAAATGTTTAACAGAGTAAATGTGAGTTGATATGTAAGGTTGGGAGTGGCAGAATCCAGCTTAGAGTTTTAATGTAGGTTAACTAATTGTGTAGGGATTGCTTCATGGGGATTGTGATAGATTGGTTTAGGTGTAGGAAGATAGAAGTTTTTTACGAAATTTAAAGTTTCTATTTAGATGGTTTAGATTGGCAATGTTTTTGGTAAGGTTTGTCTTTTTAATTTGTTCTTGAAAAAAATTTTTGTTTATTTGAGAAAGTTTATTTTTTATAGTTAGGGTGTTAGTAGTTTTGTGTAGTTCGGTTGTGAGTGTATATTTTGGTAGATTGGTAATCGTCCTAAGTATTTTGTTCTGAAATTTTTGAATTTTGTCTATGTTTTGTTGATTGGTGAGTGGTGACCAGATTGGGGATGCGTAGAGAATGATAGGTAATATGTATGTTTGATATATATAAGTTTTTAGTTCAATTGTGAGTGGGCTTTTGTAGTTTAGTAAGGGGAGAAGAGTGACATAGGCTGTTTGAGCCTTATTAATTGCGTTGTTGATATGTTTGGTGAATGTGAGTTTTTTGTCGAGAGTAAGTCCTAGCAGTTTTGTGTCGGAAGTAGGGGAAATGGGGAAATTGTTAATATGTATTGTCGTAGTTTTAAATTTTTTCTTGTGTGTAAAGTGGGTTAGGGTGGTCTTGCTAGCATTTATTTTAATTTTCCATTTGTTATAGAATTGTGAGAGTTTATCTAGGTGCGATTGAATTTTAGTGTTGGCTATTTTGGCTTGCCATGACTGTGAAATTAATGCAGTGTCATCGGCGAATAGGGATAGTGTAGTATTGGATGATCGTGGGATGTCGTTTATGTATAGATTAAAAAGGGTTGGGGATAGTACGGCTCCTTGTGGAACTCCTGCGGGGATAGGGTGTTTTTTAGAGAGGGTATTTTTTAGAGAAACTTGGAATGTTCTGTTGTCGAGGAATGATTTAATAATTTTTGTTAGATAGTGGGGTATTTTAAATTTTAATAGTTTGATAATAAGGCCTTGATGCCAAACGGTATCAAAGGCTTTTTCGATGTCAAGAGATATGAGAGTGGAAATTTTGTTATTTGTATATGAGGTGGAAATTGTATCTACAATTCTGGCGAGTTGAAGGGTTGTGTTGTGCTTATCTTTGAACCCAAATTGTTCGGGTATTAATATGTTGTTGGCTTTTAGAAAGCGTTTAAGTCTGTTGAGGATTAATTTTTCTAAAATTTTGGAGAGGATGGGGAGTAAGCTGATGGGGCGATAATTGGAGGGGAGGGAATGATTTTTGTTCGGTTTTTTGATTGGAATAATTAAAGCATTTTTCCAGTTTTTTGGGAAGTGTTGTAGTGATATAGAAGTTTTCAGTATTGTATAGATGCTGACTAGGGTTGCTTTAGGGAGGTTTTTTATCATTGCACCATAAATTTTGTCTTCCCCTGGGGTCTTGGATGCTTTAATTTTAGATATTATATTATTAATTTCGCTGTTTGATGGGATTTGGTCTGTTGGGGTAGGCGGATTTATGGCTTCGAAAGCTTTAATAACTTTATTGGTTTTGATTATGGTTTCTTGGTCTCCTAAACTGTTGTTCATAGTGTGTACTTTGTGAAAGACTTGTGCTATGATGTTTGCTTTATCTGAGTTTGAGTATAATTTCGTGTTATCTGTTGGATTTATTAGGGGAGGAAGAGTGTAGTTGATTGTGTTTCTTTTTAAGTTTCTGGCAAGGTTCCACAGAGAGTTTTTGTTTTTGTTAGTAATTTGTTTAACTTTGTTGTTCCAGTTTTCTGTTTTAATTTGACTGATTTGAGATTGGATCGATTGAGTTTGCGTGTTAATTTGTTGTTTAAGGGCATTATTGGGGTAAGTGTTTAATCTTTTTCTAAGTTTCCTATTTAGTTTAATTTCATCTAGTAGTGTTGTTGGTAGTTTAAGTATGTACTTGTTTTGAGAAGTAGCGTTTTGTGAAGAGTGTTTAATAGCGTTTTGGATATTTGTGTTAATTTTTTGAACTGCTTGGTCCAGTTCGTCTTTGTTGTCGATTTTAGTTATAGAAGGTATCGTTTTTAGGATATTTTTAAATTTTTTCCAGTTGATATTTTTGTTGTAGTTATTAGGGTTGAGTGAAATGGGATTGTTTAGTTTAATTTCTGTGTATATGGGTAGATGGTCTGAAGGGAGGGGGTCTAGTGTGATTGGGGTAGTGCAGTTTAAGTTTTTAATTATGCCGATGTCAATTGTGGATGGGTTGTGGTTTATGTTGTAGGGAAAGTGTGTGTGTGAATTAATAGGGAATATAACTTCTAGATTGTTTGTGTCGGTATAGTTTAGTATAAGATTTCCATTTGTGTTGTTTAGTTGGCAATTCCAGGTGGTGTGTTTAGAATTTAGGTCGCCAAAAAGAAAAGTTTTGTAGGGAGGTGGGGAGAGGATGTTGTCTAGCATACGTGTAGTAAGGTTGTAGTTTGGTGGGATATATGCGTTTATTATTTAATTTTGTTGTCTATGACTACAGTAAGGCTGATGCCTGTGTTTTCTAGTTGATGGTGTGGAAGTGAGTTTTTGATGTATGTGATGAGACCACGATGGAATTGATTTGTTAGTTTTGTGAATTGAAAAATAGGCGGGGGGTTTCGGTTGTTTAATTGAGCTTCTTGTATTAATATTACATCTATATCATGTTTGTCAATAGTAAGGATTAGTTCGTCAATTTTGGGTATAATTCCATTTGAGTTCCAAGATAAAATTTTTATAGATTTTTTATTCATTTATATTAAGTTTAGGCTATCAGATAGATCGTTTAGTATAAGTATTTTATCCATAGTTGTTTTTGCATTTTTTAATTGGGCTTTTAATTGTCGTACTATGTTGATGAGTTCTTTTAGATTGCAGATTTGATTTATTTCTTTTAATTCGTTCATAAGCGTTTTGAAATCATCAAGATTAGGGTTGTCTGAATTTGGTGAGTGGGATTTCGTTTGTGTTAAGTTAGGCGGTGAGGTTTGAGAAAGTGTTGCAATTGTTTGGGGAGTTGATTTAGCTATTGTTGCGTAAGTTGTATGAGAGTTACTAAATTTCGAGGTGAACTTGGCTTGCTGGTTTCTGCCACTTACCTGTGTATTTATTTTGGTGTAAATTTTCTCAACACTTTCTAGATAAGTTGGACAATTTTTGTGGTTAGCCGTATGGGGGCCGCTGCAGTTGGCGCACTTGGGGTTGTCTACTGGATCTGGATGTTGTTCTGTGAGGTGATTGCCGGCGCACTTTACGCATCTGGGAGGTAGGTTACAGGTTCCACTTCCATGTCCAAAGGCCTGGCAGCGGTAACACTGAGAAATTAGGTTTCTCTTGTAGTATTGTTCCCATTTTATATCGATGTGGTCCAAGGATTTAATTTTTTGAATTTTCTCTAAGTCTTCTTTGCGTTGGGTGGATATCAGGAATGATTGGGAGTGGTCATTCCTTGATTTTAATTTGATACATGTTGTGTCATAAATTTCATTTTCTTCCAATGTAGTTTCGATTTCTTGAATTGTCGTAAATGGTGCTGCTTTTAGGACTAACTTATATATCTTTTCGTCTTTTGGAGTAAATGTGTAGAAGCTGATGTTTGAGTGGTTGAGTTGGTTGATGATTAGATTTCTTGCTTCTTTCTCTTCTGTATAGATTTTTGTTTCTGTTTTAAGGTATAGGATCCTAAATTGATGATTTTTCATCATTTTTTTGATTTCTTGATGAAACTGTAGTGGTTTGGTAATTGCAGATTTGATGATTATAGGTGGCTGTTTGGTTTTCCTTGTTTGGGTTGGAATAGTTTTGGTTACTTTTGGGTTTTGCCTAGGTTCGGTCGTTTCTTCTAAAGAGTTTTCGTTGTTGGTTTCACAGTAATCTTGAAGATTTGCAAGTGGAGCAAATTTGTTATAGGTTTGAACGTCGTCCATTTCTATGTTGTTTAAGGCGGTTTTTGATTTCTTGTAGATTGGGTAGAAGTTTTCTCGTCTGGTCCGGTTGCAGTTGTCGTCTTGCATCTCGTTTAAATCTTCAGTGTTGGGGTGTTTAGTAATTTTTCCACGAAGCGGGCTTTTGTAGCCCCCTTCAACGAATTTGTAAACTTTCGAATTTTTTATTCTTGTCACTTTCAAGATTTTTGTTCACTTCACTTGGCTGACACTGGAGCAGTCGACCGACATCGACGGAGACTGCCTTGCGAATGATGATGATATGATATTTTCGCGCCACGACTAAGTTTTTATTGCCTAGAAAATAAACCCGACCGCGGACTAAACAAACACCACGCTCGCCAACATTAAAATTATCGGGGCCTCACACTAGACTTTGGCGTGATGACATCGTTCCTTTTTGACGATCGTCAATGTTTTCGAGTCGACGACAAAACCAATTTTGAAAAAAAGATTTTTCCTATATATTCTGAAATTTATATCAACGAAACGACTATTCTCAGGACCTAGTGACGTCCTTACAGACGCTCGCCGTACCGACGACTTATTCGCGGTTAAAGAGAACATCAAACTGCGACGTCGTCGACAGATACTTACTGGGTAAACGTGAAAAGTTGGTCTTTGGTCTGTCGAAAGTCTAATCTATCCTCTACCGAATGCCAATAAGAATTTTTTTAAATACTTTTGTTTTTGTGCGGAAAAATTCTTTCAAAACAGTCGATGCACGAAACGAAACCAACTACGAAACCGGAACTTTTTGGAAGATGACGGGCCCCAGGAGTCATTAGGGTACATTGAATGCAAACATTAAAAAAAAAATAGTTGTTTATGTTTTCTAAAAGTTTTTTCTATACTTTGGTCTTGATAAAAACAACGAAATCTCAAAAAACATTCGAAGATGCAAACGTTTGATGTAAACTGTTGTATGATAGAAAATGTCACAATAAAAACGTTTATTTTATTAATATTTGTTGTTTTAGTATACTTATAACTTTACCGATGTTTCATTATTGTACAATACTCTATTTTATAAATAAAATGCATTTCTAAATAGAAACAAATTTGATTCGTTTCGTTGCAATGCGTTGTCATCTATACGTTCTAACTATTAGCAACATTCACTGAAAACTATTTTTAAACTTATCAATTTTGTATTTCAATTTCAATTTCAATAGTTAGTTCTATCCACCTACGTAATACAAATTCTGTCACTTTACACAAACACAAAAATGTGTTATAGTGAAGAATATGTAGGTAGTTAGTTACCAACCTATACACGTTAAAATATACTTTGGTTTTATTTGTTTGCATCTTACTGTTTTGTTTTTCTTTACCTAAAGTAAAAACCAAAATTCAACTTGGAACCAAAATTATTATAGAAAAGAACAACAACAACAACAACAACAACAACAACAACAACAACAACAACAACAACAGATGACAATGTAGTTTACTTCTTTCGTTTATATGAGATGCTTTTTTTCAAGTGACACTTCACAAATTGTAAATTCTACTAAAACAGATATACCTAATGTCTGTTTGTCTCTTTCTCTCTCTCTCTTGCACTCAGTAATAAATTGGTACTTTTTAATAAATTAATAATACCTAGATAATAGGAAACTCTTTCCTTCGATGTCGACAATGGCGCGCGCGTATAAAATAAAAATAATTATAACTTGGAAGATAATTTAAAAATTATCACTAAAATATTTTTATTTATTTGCCTACGCAATTAGATAGAAATTTGGTAGAAATCTATTTTTACTAATTTGGATGATTTTTGATATATGAACCGAATATTTGATTGCATGTTTCAACAATAACTAAGATTAAATTCTCGAAACGTTTTACGTGGCGTATCATAATCTATTTTGCATTTAGATTAAAAAAAAGTATGTAATGTTTTGGTTAAGCACAAACGTGTTTCTAACTGTTTTTTTTTGTGATTTGAAGTAAAAAAAGTCATATACAAAATGAAAATTTTAAATATGATAGAAAGACAGATTGATAGATTAAGTAGTTTAAGTTTACTAGATATAGATAGTTTAAGTTTAATCTGGTTTTTTTTAATTCTTAAGCACACAACGTCAAAGAAGTTAATTAAAATGTTGCCAAATGTTTATAAATATTAGATCATTTGTCTGCTGATCTACTTAATTCATAAACCGAGTAAGTATTGTAGACTTTATTGAATCAATAAAAAATTTACAACTTTTGATGAAACAAATATGTTTTTTATAAAAAATATTTATAGTGTTAATTTGAAGATATTTAAAAAAATAATATTTGTTACAAATTTTTATTTTATTAACAAAAATTGAAATAGTCATTACAGAACGCCACCGAGTTACTTTAAAATTGAAGAGGATAATTAATAAATAAGTTTATTAAAAAATCGAGAAATATTTGTTTGAATAAGATAGATTTATACAAATTCATTATTGTTTTAAAAATTAGTAAACATGGTTTTCTTTATCTGTAGATATTATAGCTAATAAAGATGCGTAAATTTTCTAGATCAGGCAACTAACATTTTAAGCATTGTCATAAAATTGTCATTTTTTGACTATTTTTCATTTGGAAGTATATTAAGTATTTAATATAAATACTTTTTTTTGTTTTAATCAGTTATTATTAATTCTATTACATTTATTTTTTTGTTTTGTTTTTACTTTCCAATATTAAAGCTTCTGTACTAATAATATTAGCTTTGTTTGCGTAGGATATTTAGGACTAATCCTAAATTAGTCCAAGACTCATTTAAAGCGCATGTGCGGTTCTGAACCAGCTATGGATTATCGTTTACCACAAACAATAATATACCGTTGTCAAGTATGCAGTAAATGTTTAAAAATCGGAAAACCGCAAAAAATTATCACACATTTATAAAAGAGAAACATTGGTACAAAAAAGTGTAAAATGTAAAAAACTACTCATTTTCACATTCACAAAAGTTATTTTACAAATAATTTCGATTTAGTAATATATTAAATAAATCTCAATAATAAAATAGACAGTAAAGCACCAAAACACGAGAGTAACAAAGACAAAACCGCTTTCGTCAACTGCGCAAGTCTAGAACTAAAAATCTTTGATCGAATGAACATGAAGATCGTTTGGACTGGTTCTGAACTGATCCGGTATCTAGGTTATATTCTCGACCGTGAACGACGGCCTGTAACTAAAAGTTCAGGTTTTTTTCTCATATGTACTGTGCATGCAATTAATGCCAGAACAAGCTCATCGATCGCTATCGTGAACAAAGCTTTTGATTCCCTATCTGTATACCTATGACTAAACGTAATTATCATAGTAAGATATTATTTTATTTATCTGTTTAAGGTTTGAGTATAATTGTACAAGTACAAGTATAGAGTTAAGAAGATAAAGTCAGGTTAGGTCAGGTCAGATCAGGTCGGGTCGGGTCGGGTCAAGTCGGGTCGGGTCGGGTCGGGTCGGGTCGGGTCGGGTCGGGTCGGGTCGGGTCGGGTCGGGTCGGGTCGAGTCGAGTCGAGTCGAGTCGGGTCGGGTCGGGTATTAGAGAGGGGTATTGAAAATGAAGAAATATAAGCAAAAACTTATAAGTGTGCAGAGGAAACTCCTTCGGCCCACATCTTGACTACGCACTCGCGAAGGGTAAGATAGCCACGGGAATGCTGAGATCTCTCGTATGTCGGCGGAGCGCGTTGTCAATTGACAACAAGCTCTTGTTGTACAAATCAGTGATCCGACCTACCATGACTTATGCTTCTGTGGCTTGGGCGTTCGCGCCCTGTAAGACTCGGATGCATAAGTTACAAACTTTCCAAAACAAATTTCTCCGTCAAGCATTCAACGCCCCGTGGTTTGTTCGCAACAACCAATTGCACCGAGAGGCGAAGATGCCGACGATGGAGGAATTCTTCCGTGAGACCGCCGAGCGAGCCTTTTCGAAGGCGGAAGCCCACCCGAACCCCCTGGTGCGAGAGGCCGTTGACTACGACGAAAACGGTCCGTCCAGATGCAAGAGGCCAAGGATGGCTCTCTTGTGATCGAAAAATGCCTTCTCACTCAGATCTTCCGAATCTGGTAAGCATCAAATGTCATTGCCACATTTATCTGTCGCAGCTCTTTTCAGATTCCATCAAATGGATCACTTCGGGGGAATCCCCGGAGCGCCCTCTTCTTTTCTTCTGGCGCCATGCAAACCGGCATGGCTACCCAGCGTGCGTTCAGGTATGAAGGACCAATGGTTCCGATCCCTAAGGTGACGCGAGGGGTTTTAGTGGGTATTGTCGGCTTGCACATTTACCGACCGAGTCCCACATAACCAGACCTAGTCTGGTATGCGTAAAAGCATTTCCCCTCAGATAATAGCAGAGGTCGCTTCTGGCTTCTATCGCCTTTCAAATTAAAGACAGTAGGAAGGTACTTGATAGAACAGGCAACAAGCATAAAGTGATAGAGCAATCTATCACGGCATGGCAAGCCAGATGGGACAACAGTTCCAAAAGAAAATGGACGCATCGCATCGTCTTATCTCGAACATAAGTCGGTAGATGGAAAGGAGAAAACCTGTGAGACAGGTAAATTACTACCTAATACAGTTTTTAATAGGACATAAGGCTTTTCTGTCATATCTACACCGTATGCATCGAGCAGATGATGACCGCTGTGTATACTGCAACGAGGAAGATACAGCCGAACATGTGTTTTTCGAAAACATGTGTTTTATCAACGCGATGCCATTCGATAGAAGTGGGAATTACAAATAAGTAATAAACTTATACATGATAATCTAGTTGAAAAAATGCTCGAGAACAATGAGCATTGGAGAACAGTACAGAAATTTACAGAGGAGATTTATAAAACTAAGAAAATGGGGGAAGAAGGAAGAAATCAATGTTCGAAAAGCTCTGATTCTTCGTAAACGAAAAGACGTAGAAAAATGCCCGCTGAGGGACCTAGATCATCTGCCGTAGGAGGCGGCCAGAAGATGTCTTGGGAACCAGCGTGCACGATCTAAGAACGGAGGCGCTAATTCCTGGAGAAAAAGAATAAGCTTTCACTCCTGACGGTATGGTCAGGTCAGGTCAGGTCAAGTGGCTGAGATGGGTGGCTTAGATTCTATACATTAGATATACCTTTTTCATTGCCTAGTATGGTTGAAAGTGTATTTTGGACATTTAAAAAAACCATACAAATCTTAAGAATGCATCAAGTTCAAGAAAATCTAAGAATGCTTCTCCTGTAGAAATGTCATAAAAAGATATTGGAAGATTAGAAATAATAGTTGTCTGAGATAGTTCAAGCATTAATAATTTTAAAATAGCAAACACATTATATCTTTGATCAAGTTTTGGGTATGGGAAAAAATTGACAAAAACACATTTTCTGAGCACAGAAGCTCGCCGGAAAAACGAAAACTGAACAATGTAAGGAGCTGTTTTAGCGCAATTCTTTAGATTTTATACGACAATTTAAAAAAAGTAAATTTTAGTCTATTTTCCAATTTAAGAAAAAAATACACTGGAAAAAATATAACGAAAATTTTCAAGATATCACAGCTCTAAAAAACTTGGTTTAAAAAGTTACCAGAATTGACCCACATGGATGGGATTCCAAACCCCGATTAACCAAGTGTATGTAATAAAAAGGTAGTTATAGTAAAAAGTAATCAAAAAATTGTTTTGCTAAATTATTGTTTTCTATGTGAGGCCATAAATTAATCATTCCACTCTTGTATATAGTTTTATAAATCGAATTTATAACAAACATTTAGGGTAGATATCTACTATAAAAGATTTGTTTATTATAATAAATTGTTAGTTAATTTCTTTGAGGAAAGTACTATTGATCTATTTATTTTTTATAATTATTAATAATAACTATTAGTGTACCTATTAATAGCGCAAAGTTGTACCTTTGTCGATTGAAGCATTTTCTCAAAATCGACAATATAAATTTGCGCTCGCAACACACATACACAAAACTTTTTCTGAATCTCCAAGTATTAACAATATACCATAATATTCAGAACAAAACCATGTAACAATTTATTAAAATTGGCAATTATTTATTTTCTGTTTACTCGTTGTTACTAGTAACTATAGCTAGTTACAAAAATCACTGGACATTTGATTTCAAAAAAAAAAAAATAATAATAATAATAAAAAATAAACAAAATGGGAGAACAAGCGTTTTTTTCAGTTATGTCGCTTTAAAGCGACAAAGTGACAGTTTTGGAGAAACGTCAACCTTACGTTGCTAATATAGACATTATAATATGTAATAATTATAAATGACAGCACAACAACTTATACTTATTTTAAGAAATCCGCGTCTTAATTATGCACCCAAATATAATACTAAATATTAAACTAAAAAGGATGTACAAACGAGAGAATGTTATAAATATTTTTTAAATTTCTAATTTAAGAGTTCGTCGCTGCTCCTTTCAGATTCCATCAAATGGATAACTTCGGGGGAAAACCCGGAGCGCCGTCTTCTTTTTTTTCTAAGGCAACACGGCATGGCATGGCTGCCCAGGGTGCGTTCAGGAATGAAGAACCAATGGTTCCGATTCCTCAGGTGAAATTGAATTCGTATCAGAATATGTAGTATTGTTTGTAATGTAATAACTAAAAAAAATGAAATTAAGACATATAGAAGAAACACTAAAGAGAGTTAAGAATTTGATTAATCCGAGATGTTACTTTCCTGCTATTTCTTGATTTCTTTTGCGTCGCACTTTTACCGATGTAATTTGTTTTTGCTGTTTCATTTTAAATTTAATTTAAAAAGAGCTTCGATTGATAAAAAAAAATCTAGATTTGAGTGGTCGGTCATTAGATTTATTTTTTACTTAATGAAACAAATTTTATTTACTTTTAAATGTTAATTGTGGTTCTGAAAAGAACCGATTTCATTTTTTTCTTCTTTTTAAACGATGAAAGAAAAAACTTCTCTATTTTGAACTTGTGTATTTGGTGACGGCTTTGGTACCTTCAGAGACTGCGTGCTTTGCCAATTCACCAGGCAACAAGAGACGAACCGCTGTTTGAATTTCCCGGCTCGTAATCGTCGAACGCTTGTTGTAATGCGCAAGACGAGAAGCTTCAGCGGCGATCCGTTCAAAGATATCATTAACGAAACTGTTCATGATGCTCATCGCCTTGCTCGAAATACCGGTATCGGGGTGTACTTGCTTCAATACCTTATAAATATAGATTGCATAGCTTTCCTTCCTCCTGCGCTTCTTTTTCTTGTCGCTCTTCGAAATATTCTTTTGAGCTTTTCCAGCCTTTTTCGCTGCTTTACCGCTTGTCTTTGGTGGCATATTTTTTAATATTTCTAATCTTAATAAAGAAAAAAAAAACACGACACAAACGAACTGTAATACGCACAACGAACACAAAATATACCTGTCAACTTGAAAGTTCAAGCTAAAATCATGGTGCACTATTCAATTCAATTCAATTCAAATACGTTTATTCAAAATAAATTACATTTCAAAAGGGATTTTGATAAAATATATACAAGATATTTATAACTTAATCTACGAGTCCGGACTGTTTTAGGCTTTTGGCCTCTTCAGTCAAGGAAATGGATGAATGTTGTGTGGGAGTGTGTGTGTCGTCGGGTGGTGAGTGAAAGAGTGAGAAGTTTGGGGCTCGTAGGAAGCTGTGGATGTGGATGTCGTCGTGGGTGTCTTGTCGGTGTCGTCAGTGGCGTCTCATTGTGAGGGGCGTCTCTTCAACGAGAAGTTGAAGATTGTCGGGCAGGTCGGGGTACAGCGCTGAGAGAAGCGCCGTGGGTGGATGGGGCAGTTTTCTTCTGGGGATCCGGGGGACTCGGTTGCGAAGAGTGTTGTCGCGTGTGAGAAACTTATGTGAAGTGTTGAGTGTGTTTTGGGCAATTGTGTTGTTGTTGTTGAGTGTGCGTTTGATGTAGTTTTGTTGGAGTTTGTGAAGACGGTCTGTGATGGGGGTGGTGTTTGTGTCCTGGTGGAGGGAATTGCTGGCGTGGAAGCGGTCGAGGCGGTGAATTCGGCGAAGGATTTGTCGTTCGCATGTGGCAATGCGATGTGTCTTGGTGTGTGGGAGAGATGCGTAGATGGGGGCTCGGTACTCGATGACGGGTCGGATGAATGTGTTGTAGGTGTGGAGAAGAGTGCGGGAATGGCACCCTTGGAAGTTTCCCATGAGATGGCGGAGGAGGTTGGATCGGTTGCGGACTTTCTTGAGCGTGTTCTGGAGGTCGGTGTCGAGTGAGCATGTGTGTGTGTAGGTGATTCCTAGGTACCTTGTGGATGGCACAAGGTCGATGGGTGTGTTGTCGAGTGTGATGGTGATGTCGCGTGGGTCGAATTTCTTGTTTCGTGTGAGGTTGGGGTGTTTGAAGAGGATGGCGGTGGATTTTGTGGGGTTGATCTTCACTCTCCACTTGCGAGTCCATGTGGAGATCTGGTTGAGGAGGGGCTGCAGGGTCCTGGAGGCTGAGGCGGCGGTGGTCCGGGATGTCCAGAGGGCGGTGTCGTCGGCGAAGAAGCGGGTTTTGGTCTGGTGAAGATCTGAAACAGGAAAATCAGAACTGTAAAAAATGTAAAGAATGGGCGACAGAACGGAGCCTTGAGGGACCCCGGAGAGAAGGGGGACGGGATAAGAAAAGGAATTTTGGACTTTGACTTTGCAGGAGCGGTTTGAGAGAAAAGAGTCGATTAATTTGATGAAGTTGAGGTTGATGTTGTGGGAAAGAAATTTTTGGATGAGACCATCGTGCCAAACACGGTCAAATGCACGTTCGACGTCCAAGAAGACGGCTAGTGTGCACTGGCCGAGATTGGCACTCCGGGTTGAGTCGGTGAAGAGTTCGAAAGTGGGGTCGGAAGTGGAGCGATGGGGGCGAAAACCGAATTGTTCAGGGGGCAGTAGGTTGTTTTCTTCGAGAGTGTGTCGGAGACGAGAGGCAAGAATTGTTTCGAAGATTTTTCCCAGAATGTTGAGGAGAGAGATGGGACGATAAGAAAGTGGGTTGTTGGGGTCTTTGTTGGGCTTGGGAATCATGATGGT
Organism: Tribolium castaneum; assembly: GCF_031307605.1. NCBI lineage: Eukaryota > Metazoa > Arthropoda > Insecta > Coleoptera > Tenebrionidae > Tribolium > Tribolium castaneum. The sequence continues at coordinate 1,134,599 of NC_087394.1, read as the reverse complement.
GGTGGCTTCTTTCCATGGGGTTGGAAAGTGACCGGAATTGAAGCAAGAATTGTAAATTGTGGTGATGGATGTGATGGCTGTGTCAGGGAGATGTTTGAGAAGAATGGGTTTGATCTGGTCTGGTCCTGGGGCTTTCGAGTTCCTCAGCCGGATAATGAGGGCTTTGATCTCGTCGTTGGTGGTTGGAGCGGTCAAGTCCGGGTTGTCGGGTGGAAAGTCTGGGTCGGGGTCTGGGTCGAGGTCAGCGTCGTAGTCAAGTCGGGGGAGGTTTTGCCTGAAACGGAGCGTGTTGTTAGTGACTGTGTTAAAAAAGTGTTGGTTGAAATGTGGGTCATTGGGGACTTGGTGGATGTTTTGGAGGGTAGCAGCAAAACAATTTGCTTTGTCTTGTGGGGTGTTAAAAATGGTGTTGTTGACTGACAAATGGTGGATGGGGTGAGATTTTCGGCCTGTGAGTGAATTGAATTTGTCCCAAAACTTTTTACCGTCTCGGTAATCGAGGGAGCTACAACTGTTTGACCAGTGGGCAAGACGAAATTGGTTGATGTCACGTCTTATTTGTGCATTGAGACGGTTAAAGACAGTTTTGAGGACTGGAGATCTGGTTTGCACGAATTCGCGATAAATTCGGCGTTTGACTCGGATGAGGGCAAGGATTTGAGGGGGCAATGGTTTGCGATTTGTTGGAATGTGTTTGATGGGTACAAAAAGTGTTTGAGCTTGTTTGATGAGTTGTGTTAGTTGTGTTACTTGTGTGTCAATGGTGTTGGGGTCAAGTGTGTCGTCAATGTGTGGGAGGTTGTTTGTGATGTAATTTTGAAAGTCGGTCCAGTTTGTGTTGTTGAAATCGAAAATGGGGATGTGCGTGGGTCGCGGTTGGGGGCCTTGAAGTGTGAAGTTTGAGACAAGAGGGAGATGATCGGAGGTGACTGTGGTGCCAATGAAAGAGTCTGTGTTTGTGATGTGTGTGAGATTATCGGTCACAATGATGTGGTCTACGATCGATGTGCCAACGTGATTGATGAGTGTGGGAAATTGATTTCGAAGACGACAAAGAGGAAGAGTGTTGAGAGAGCGTGTGAGGTGTCTGCCGTTTGTGTTTGAAATTGTGTCACCAAAATCGGTGTGTCGAGCGTTGAAGTCTCCGAGAATGACTGCGTGTCTGAATGTGGAAGTGTAATCGAGGAGTTGGGTACTGACGGTTTCGAGAGGAGGATTGTAATAACAAATAAACAGAATGTTTAAATTGTTAATGTGAATGGTGGCTGCAACGGCTTGAAGGTGGTCAAGATGGGGGGGTAAGATGTGTTGAGATGAAGCGAGTGAAGTTGAGACAAGAAGTGTGACGCCGTGTTTGGCTCGGGTTGTGGGGCTGGGTTTGTTGTAGGAGTGGAAGCCTGTGATGTTTACGGGTCGTTTGGATTGTGTCTCTGTGATTGCTGCGATGTGAATTTGGTCGATGTGTAGAAAATGTCTCAAGGAGGCAAATTTACGAGAAATCCCTCCCGTATTGACTGTGGCGAAATTCAGAGAAGCCATTTTTGAAACGGGGGCCAGAAGGATTCACCGAAATGGTGGATTTATCCAAAAGTGAAGTGAATTTTGTTTGATGAGTGTGAGATTTTTAGATCGCGTCGGAGACAAGCGCGAGCGGAATGTTCGAGAACAGATTGGATTTTCTGTTTCTCGAACGGAAAAAGGTCAAAAAGGGTTTTTGTGATGAAGCGTAGGAATTGACGGCAGAAACGAAGGGTTCGCGCTCGTCGGAGTCGTCGTCAGAATTTTCGGGATCGAATTCCTTGTCAACGATTTTGATGGGAACGACGGGGGTTTCTGGGGTCATTTGGGAGGGTTTGATAAATTGGGGGCAATCTCGGGACCAGGCGGGGTGATTCCCCTGGCATTTGGGGCATTTGGGGTTTGAAACTGCGGAAGGGCACGGTTTTGACCGATGATTGTCGGGGCAAGTGGGGCAGATGGGCTTGTTGGGGCATTGGGAAAAAGAATGGCCAAATGTGAAGCACTTGGCGCACTGGAGAGGGGCTGGTTTTGGGGGGTGCGACGGCTCGCAGGGGTGAACGTGGCCGAAAAGTGAAAGGCCATTTGACAGGAGTGTGTCGATCGCCGTTTTGTCCGGTGTCACGATACGCATGAGAGGAGTTGGTTTGTTGGTTTTGGCGGAAATGATGCGCCAAACTTTTTGAATGTGGAAATTATTCAGGGCTGAAATGACGTCTTGGGGTTCGATGTCAGAGCTGACGTCTCTGACAACGATGGAAAAAGTGATAGGTTTGGGTTCGATTTGGGGTAGGAGGCGTGTGGGGTTTAAGAGTTTGAACTGGATTTTCGAGCCAGGGAAGCCAGCTTGAAGCGTTGAAATTTGGTTAGGGGTAAGTTGCCTGGAAAGAACAAGAAGAGCGGATTTGTTGTAATTGACTTTTAGAGAGTCAATTTGGTGGAGGCCGAGTGAGATGAGGTGAGAGTAAAAGCTTTTTTGAGTGGCGAGTGGGGCAGGGATGTTTTGGATTGAGTAGCGAAATGAGAGTTTTTTTGAAGTGGTAGTTGAAGACGATTTTTCCGAAGTGGTAGACGAAAAGGATGCTGATGTTTCGGAGTTTGATGGTGAGGGTGTGCGTGAACGTTGTTGGGTGTGTTTTGTGGATTTTAATGTAGTGGCGTGAGTTTGTGGGGGTGGCAAAATTTTTTTGTCCATAAGGGACGGAATGGGTTTGTTTTGGGGAAGCTTTTTTGGAGAGTTTGCAGAAGACGGAAGTGAAGTGGGTAGGTTGAGGGGTTTTTTTGGTGAGTGTTTCGCCGGGCTGGTGCACTACTTGTTAAAAATGTTTTATATACGAATTTACTCCGAATCAAGACCCCACCTTTTAGTATAATCATCCAGTCAGAAATACGACTTCTCTATAAGTAACCGTATAAATACGAAGCCAGAAACGCAACTTTAGTCATTCGCAGTCGCAGTA